>NW_026725939.1:0-48777 GCF_029784015.1 Lycium ferocissimum
GTCATGTGGCATGCCACCTTACCCTAATTCATTTTGTTCCCCTCCCCTACATCTTCTTCCACTACCACATCCCCCTACCACAACGACTACCACCACTTTGAATCTCACCATCACAACCTCCATTAGCGACCCCTTTTCTCTGTAATTGCACAAGCATCACCATAATCAATTGGGTTGATTTTGACAAATTAAATAGTTGGGATTTCGAATACATAAACATGATTAAGTCCAATGAGTATCACAATAATGCACTACATCAGCTTCAGGCTACCATTCTATCACCAATGTTTTGATAGAATGTAGAGAAAATTATTAGATAGGATCGTATTTTGATAAATTTCCTGAAATGTATTTCTTTCTCTGTCCAACTATTATAAGGCTACTATATATATACACAATGTAAGGAGATAAAATTCTATAACTAACTACAACTGTCCAATAACCTAAGAATACCACCTGTACTTATTTTAGAAGAAGAATCTTATTCCCTACTATGTAAACTACACGTATTCTGTATGTATTTACAATGTGAATGAGCTAATCAGAAATTGGGCCTAGAATTAATTCAGCTGAGGAGGGCCAATAATAAGTTTAAAGGTTCTGGTGCCCAAATATGTGAAATGTGAAATAGGCTTGATAGGAAAAGACCAAATTATTTTTCTCTTGTTCCTTTCTTCTGCCGGTCTTCGTCCTTTACCTTAGAATGGATTAGGTCACTGGAAACATCCCCTCTCAAGTAGGAGACCAGAGTCGGACTCTTAATTGCCAATAAAGTACCGATGGAGAGGTCCTGCTAAGGTTTTGGTGAATAAATTAGCCAATTGAGAAGAGGATGGAACAAATGATGGAGAAATCAAGCCGTCTTAACAGTTTTTCACAAACGAAGTGACAGTCGAGTTAGATTTGTTTCGTTCGTTCGTGCAAAATAGGATTGCGAGCAATATGTATGGCTACTTTATAATCACAGTGAAGATCAATTGGAAGGGAAAGTGAGATGGAAAGATTAGAAAGAAGTCGGACAATCCATGAAATTTCTGCTGCTAAACGACGCATGGAACGGTACTCAGCCTCTGTTGAGGATAAAGAAAAGAGCGTAAGATTTTTCAACTTCTAAGATATTGAAGAACCACCGAGACTAATATTGAAGCCACTAACAGAATGGCGTGTATCTGAACATGTAACCCAATCTGCGTCGCAATATGTGAGAATTTGGAATGAGGGATTACCATTCATAAAAAGCCCTAAACTTGGGTCCTTTTTGAGGTACCTTAAGGTGTGATAAGCTTCTGTGAGATGACCTGTTCGAGGAGCTTACATAAATTGGCTCTGCTATTGAACTGCATATGATAGATTTGGGCGATTATGGGTTAAGAAATTCAATTTCCCTAGTAATCGTCGGTAAAAGGTTGGGTCTTGAAGAAGGTCACCAGAATTTGAGCTCAATTTTTACTAAGGGATCAAGAGGAGTGGAAGCAATTCGAGGTCAAATATTTGGGTATTCATATAGCATATCAAAAGTGAATGTTCTCTGTGTTACGAAAATCACATCAGATTAAGGTAAAATCTCTATCCCAAAAAAAATAGCTTGCCTTACCCAATTCCTTAATTTTAAATTCTTTATTTAAGAAAAGCTTGAGGTCCTGAATTTCTTATGTATTATTTCCTGTGATGATGATATTGTCGACATACACGACAACAATGGTGATAAGAGTGCCGGAGGTTTTAAAGAACAATGAATAATCATTCATTGAGTGTGTATAACCTCTTGTGCCCAAAGCTGAAGATACCATTGACGTAAAGCCTGCTTCAATCCATAAAGTGATTTGCGAAAGCGACATACATGAGAAGGAGGAGTTACACTGAGAGAGAACCTCATATAAACCTCCTAGTCCAAGTCTCCATGGAGAAAAGCATTATTAACATCAAGTTGATGCAAAATCCAGTGCTTTTTCATTGTAATACTCAAGATACATCGCACAGTGGTCATCTTAATGACACGTGAATATGTATTATTAGAATCTATTTCTTCTTTCTGAATATCCCCCCTTACCACTAATCATTCTTTCAATCTTTCCAGAGAGCCATCTGATTAAATGTCACGCCCCGAACCATGACACAGGTGAAACACGACACTCGGTGCCTTCTTGCATGTGAACGAGCGAACCACATGGCTTGCTGAATCATCACGAGGCATACATGAGTGGAATATAACATGAAACATGATGGGTTTTACGAAAACACATGAAGTCATAATAATTAATAAAATACTCGTTTAAAACATGAATGCAGAAATACCATAAATCGAGCCAAAGATGGCTAAACAACTTTGAACATCTGACATAACATAACTGACTAGTCTATAAAACCTCTAACATAAACATGAGTCTGCTAAACATAATTGTGGGACAAGGCCCCCGAAGGCACCTTTGTCGTAGCTAATAGAACGTAGATAAATGACTAAACCCGAAGGAGATTGGGCTCGCGACAACACGATAAGTGAAGAAACCCTCTCTCTGCGAGCGGATGCGTCGTCCTATAAATACGTACCTGCATCATGAAATGCAGGCCCCCGGGCATTAGAAAGGGGACGTCAACACATTAAATGTACTGGTATGTAAAGTGACTGAATGAAATAACACGGGACATGAAATAACATGATAAGAAGTGAAGCTGAAATTGAAACCTAAACCTGGTCATGAACATGAATATATATATAAACATTTTAAGTAGGGAGAGCATAAATATAACCGACAACATGAAGTCTGGTACTTACACCCTACCAAACAGAGCCTCTCATACCTTGCTAGGGTATAAGATGTAATATGACATGAAAGGATCCAATCAATATTAAGGAATCGTCCTTCTGGGCGAAGCAATCCTTCTCCTACGATGGCTAACATAGTTTCAGGCTGCTTGAAGCCTTCTCGGTAATTAGTGCAACGCCCAAAAATATAAACGTGATATAGTTGGCTAAGAAGCCTATGAGTTTCATAAAACATGACTTGTATTAAACATGAATATCTTGTATCATAGCATGGATATAATTATATAATATAATTGCATGAAAACTTGTAGACATGTAGGATATTCATGAAAATAAGCATTTCATTTAATAACTTGCATGTAAGAACCCATGGAATGCAAAGTATGGGTTTTCATAGATTACGAACTGATTCTCAATAATCAAAATGACGTATCAACAACACAATGAAGAATTTATAACAATTTAATACATAATATAACATGGGGCATGGACCTAGAGTTATCATGAATATGGTTAAAAACCCTAGTTTTCATAAAGTTTGACACTTTATGATGGAAGAAGCGTCGGGAAGAACAATGATGTTCCCACACGTAGATAGCAACCCTACATACCTGGTAATGTTCCAATCTTATATTAAAAATCTGTTCTTGGAAGAAGAATCCCAAAGCCTGGTCTTGAATTCCTTTTAATTGGGTTTTCTTGAAAACCCTAGGTTAAGAATGATAAATTCTTGCTTAATGTTCATTAACATATGTTAGAATCCAATTGAAATAGGTTGGGATTGATTACATTAATGTTTTTGGTGATAGAGAATGAGAGTTGTTCATTCTAGGGCTTGAAAACTAGTGAAAAGTGAAATAAGAACTGAACCCCTCGTATTTATAATTTCTGGCCGACACGAGAGAAGTACGACTTCAATGTACGTCTCATACTTCAAAGTACGGCCCGTACATTGTGGCCGTACATTGGGTCAACTTTCCGGTGATAAATCAATTTCGACGAAGTACGGGCTTAGGTAAAGTCCGTACTTCAAAACGGCGTACTTTTGCCCTTGTGCTTGGGTTAAAAGGTCTCGGTGCTCTGCGGTTCCCTGATGTACGTGCGTACATCAATGTACGCAGGTACACGTTAATGTACGGCCCGTACATTAATGTACGGCCCGTACTTTGGTCGTAAAACGTACAATTGACGTTCTGAGGCCAAATTTTCCAATTCTAACACTTTTGTCTTGGTTTCTAAGTCCCGAATCATGAACATAGCCTAGTTAGGGTACGAGGTGTTACAATATCTCCCCCTTGGGATCATTCATCCTCGAATGATGGGTCATGGTTAAGAATAGAACTGGACATGGCTTGAGTACATAAGCGTGAAGGAAACATTACATGAAACGTGGAGACTGAATTATCATGACATGGTTACATGGAAACATGGATAATGAAGCATGACTGATGAATGCCTGAACATGAACAGGAAACATGAGACATGAATACATAAGGGACATGACATGGATACGGAGGTTAGTTACCTTGGACGTTCTCTCACAGTTCGTCAAACAAGTATGGGATTTCATATCTTTTCTTGCTTCCCTTACATAGCCTCTTCAACTTTCGACTCACACTATAAAACTTTAGCGAGGCAACTTCCTTAGTTCTCGACTTTAACTCGACGATCAAGAATGACTACGAAAATCTCTTCATAGGTTTGCCATCATAATAGTTATAGTATCGGCGGACAACTAACGACGGGTCTCCTATACACTTTCTCAACATGGATACATGAAACACTGGGTGTACAGCGGCTAACTCTTGGGACAACTCAAGTTCATAAACTACTTGACCAACCTTTCGTAGAATTCTGTAAGGTCTAATATATCCGGACCGAGTTTTCCTTTCTTGCCAAATATCCTTAACACCCTTCATAGGAGAAACCTTAAGGAACACCCAATCATTAACTTGAAATTCTAAGTCTTAACTTGAAATTCTAAGTCTCTTCACCTCACATCTGTGTAAGACTTCTGGAGACTCTGAGCCGTTTTCAAATGCTCCTGGATTAACTTGACTTTTTTCATAGCCCGATAGACCAAATCTGGTCCTAACAACTCGTTAACCGCTAACTTGAACCAACTAATTGGTGATCTACACCTTTTAAATACGAGTTTCAAACGGTGCCATCTCAATGCTAGTACGTGATAACTTGTTATTATAAGCAAACTTAATGAGGGGTAAGTGATCATCAATTACCTTTGAAATCTAGAACACATCTCTCAACATGTCCTCGCAGTACGAATAATCTGCGCTGCGCGACCATCGTCTGTGGATGAAAGGCTGTCTTGAGTTCACCTGTAATAGTACCAATCCTTCGCGAAAGTATTTCCGAAGTTCGCCGTGAACCGAGCACCACGATCTGAAATAACAACTTGGTCCCCACGAAATCGACTATTTCGTTAACATACAACTTGGCATAGTTTTCTGCTGAATCTGTGGTCTTAACTGGAAAAAAGTGCATCGACATAGAGAGTCGGTCGACGATTACCCAAATAGAGTCATGCCTCCTAGCTGAACGAGTTAGACTTAATACAAAGTTGATGTGCCGTGAAATTACGGAATATTCGATGCTAATTTCTTAAGCTTTTGTAACTCTTCAAGCACTTTTGGTGTTACTTTTTGTGTATTTATGTCGTTTTGTAGGATAAGATGTCCAGAGAGCATAACAGAGCAAAATGGAGCAAAACAAGCCAAAATAGAAGAAGCGTGACCTGCGAGTCGCGACTCGCACATGCGAGCCGCATGTTGCAGACAAGTTTGTACGGAGATTTTGGAAATTTGAAGAAATTGGATGTAGCATCTCTGCGAGCATCACTCGACAGACGCATCCATATTTTGCGTGTCTTCAAGTCATCTCTGTCCGTTGCAAGACCTACAGAGTTTTTGTACAACTCCTGCGAACCGCGAGGTTGAATATGCGATACAACTGCGAGACGCGCGTTGCGCACGCAGTGTATTTTTGTATAATATTGGTGCTCTATTCAATTTTATGTGATTTAGAAGTGATCGGAAGAAACCAAGTGAAAACAAAGCCAAAAAGAGGCGGGACAGTTTTGCCAAAGCCCCCAAAAGCGGGCGATTTTGCAAAAACGGGACAGATTTTGCAAAATCGAAACTTTGGGATTTATTTTGTCATATTTTAACTTGGGAAATTTGAGGAGCTACAAAAGAGAGACTTGGGGCATATCATTTTTATCTTTGGCCATATTTATAAGCTTGGAGAGCTAGGGTTTTTGCATCCACACTTTGGGACTGAAGATTTGCTGATTTTGATAAGAAATTTCTTTATCCTTTACTCATTTCTTCAATTCCTTGCTTTGTGTTGTATATCTAAGTGTGTAGAATTCTATTCCATTACTTGAATCTTGTTTATGAGAATATTCTTCATTAAAGTTTGGTTTGAAACTCTTGTTTTGCTTATGTATTGAATGACTTTATTCCTATTGAAGTGGGTCTTTGTTGATTTAATTAATCTCGTTCTTGAATGTCTCCAAAGGGATTAGCTAACCCTAGGACTCACCCATTTAATTTGATTTGAGCTCGAGAGAGGAAAGTTAATTTGGGAAAGATTAGTTAACAAGGATTTGAGGCATAACCCTCGTCTAATGACTTGAGCTCGAGAGAGGAAAGTCACTTGGGATTATATTGATTGTGCTAATATCACACTTTAAGGCTTGAGAAAGCTTAAAGTGAAATTCATTGATTTGGTTGAGAAACTTTCAATGAAATTTAGAAATCATTATCTATTAACATAACCTCGTTCTTAGTTGTAAAATTGTAAAATACATTGGATCGTTACTTGGGTGTAATCTCCTATTATCCATGCTTGTGGCCATTGATCATTTTACTTGCTTTCTAGGTTAGTTTACATTTCCGCATTAGTTATAATTTTCTCCAAAAACCAAAATATTATCTATCGTTTTGGCTTAGCTTGGTAGTGAAAGTTCCTTACTTTCTTAATCGCCCTAGTATATTGTTCCTGTGGATCGACCCCCGACTCGTAGTTGGGTAAATTATGTTGCATATGACCGTGTACACTTTCTCTTTGAGGAGTGGATTTGGACGTTATCAAAAGTCCATATTGATCATTTTTCATTTCCAAACAGGAATATCAATTTTCTGAGCTAAGCCACGGGCCTACGGTGTTCGAAACTTTCACTTGCTGACAATTCGGACACTTAGCTACAAAATATGTTATATTCTTCTTCATATTATTCCACTAGTAAATCTCTTTAAGATCATGATACATCTTAGTGGAACCTGGGTGAATGGAATACCTGGAGTTGTGAGCCTCTGACATGATTCGCTCTCTGAGCCCATCTACATTTGGAACACATAATCTGCCTCAGTACCTCAAGGTACCATGATCTCCCCCTTGCTCAAAAGCTGTTGTCTTATGCTTGTGAATCCCCTCTTTCAGCTGCAACAAGTTGGTATCCTTATATTGCTTCTCTTTAACTTTAACAACAAAGGAGGAAAGAGCTCTATTCTGAACAACCACGTCGCCATTCTCGGAGTCCAAAAGTCAAACTCCAAGACTGGCCAAACGGTGAACTTCCTTGGTCATAACTTGCTTTTATGATCTCTGAAAATATCAACATGCACTTCGTACAAATAATGACGCTATATCTTAAGTGCAAAAACCACAGCTGCCAACTCTAAGTCATGAGTCGAATAATTCTTTTCATGAGTCTTAAGCTGTCTAGACGCATAAGCCACAACCCTACCATGTTGGATTAAGACACATCCGAGACCAACTCCCGAAGCATCGCATTAAACCATGAACCATTATGTTCCTTCTGGTAGAGTCAAAACTGGAGCAAAAGCCAATCTCTTCTTCAACTCTTCGAAACTCTACTCACATGCATCTGACCATTGGAATTTGACTTTCTTCTGAGTCAACTTAGCCAACGGAGCAGAAATAGAGGAAAATCCTTCTACGAAACGTCTATAATAGCTTACCAGACCCAAAGAACTTTTTATATCAGAAACTAAGGTGGGTCTGGGCCAATTCCTTACGATATCAATCTTCTGAGAATCAACTTTAACACCTTCACATGAGATCACATGGCCTAAGAACGCCACTGAGTTAAGCCAAAACTCACACTTTGAGAATTTTGCAAAAAAGTTTGTGATCTTTAAGAGTTTACAACACTATTCTGAGATGTTCTGCATGATCGGCCTCACTACGGGAATACACCAAAATATCATCAATGAAGACAATGACGAATAGATCAAGGTAAGGCTTGAAGACCCTGTTCATAAGGTCCATGAAAGCAGCTGGCGCATTTGTCAACCCAAATGACATAACAAGAAATTCAAAATGACCATAACGGGTTCTGAAAGTTATCTTCGAAATATCAACTTCCTTAACCTTTAACTGATGGTAGCATGATCTGAGGTCAATCTTGGAATAACATTGGGCACCCTAAAGTTGGTCAAAAAAGTCATCTATTCTGGGAAGGGGATACTTGTTCTTAATGGTGACCTTGTTTAACTGACGGTAGTCAATGCACATGTGTAAGGAACCATCCTTCTTTCGGACAAATAAGACTGGCGCACCCTAAGGTGAAACACTGGGCCTAATAAATCCCTTGTCAAGAAGGTCTTTTAACTGGGCTTTTAATTCTTTTAACTCCACTGGAGCCATTATATGACGGAATAGATATTTGAGTGTCGAAGTAGATCAATTCAAAGTCAATCTCCCGTCGGGGAGGGACTCGTGGAAGATCTTCTGGGAAGACCTCTGAAAATTCATTAACGACTGGGACGGACTGGAGAGTTAGAGTCTGGGCATCTGAATCCTTGACTCGAACTAAGTGGTAGATATAACTCTTGGAAATCATTTTTCTAGCTTTAAAATAGGAAATAAACCTACCCCTGGGTACCACTAAATTACCCTTTCACTCTATAACTAGCTTATTAGGAAACTCGAATTTCACTACTTTGGTTCTATAACATATTGTGGCATAACATGAAGCCAACCAATCCATATCCATGATCACATCAAAATCTACCGTCTCTAACTCTGCTAAGTCAGCTATGGTTCTACGGCGGTAGACTAAAACTGGGCAACATTTATAAATACGCCTAGCTATGACTGACTCACCCACTGGGGTGGACACCTCAAAGGGTTTATGCAATTTTTCTGGTTCAATCCCAAATTTCTTAGCAATAAATGGGGTTACATAAGATAAAGTGGATCCTGGGTCAATAAGGGCATAAACATCGAATGTGAAGACTGTTAATATACTTATGACCACATCTGTATGAGCTTCTGTATCCTGACGACTTGTCAAAGCATACAAAACGTTTTTCCCTCCACCTGTGTTTCCAGACTTAGCTGCATTGTGCCCCTGCTGGGCCTGATTGGTATGAGGTGCTCTTTGAACTTATGGATTGCGCCACGTTACCTCCAGTTCCTTGCCTAGTCGATGGCCAATCTTTACGAATATGGTCCTTCCGGCCACAACCATAACATACATCCTTACCCACAAGATACTCGCACAGGTGTCTCTTACCATACTTACCGCAAACTAGATTAGTAAAGGCCCTCTTGACCCACGCTGCCCGAGAGTAGGAACCTGCGCACTGAAGCTCTGTTTCTTATCATTTTGGAACTTTGAGACTGGGGCAATAGCCGTGGATGGAGTGGGTCCTGATGACCTGTTCTTAAAGACCTGCCTAGCCCCACTCTGATTAAAATTACCTGAAGACTTGGTCCTCTTTCTGAATTCCCTATCCTTCTGTTTCTGTAGTGCTTTTGCTTCCTTAAGTTCAGCCTTGTTACCTTGCACAAATGCCAATATCTCAGAAATAGTCATCTTATCATTCTGAGCAGCAGTATTAGCCCCTGTGCGGTTCGGGTTTTAACCAAGTACAAATCTTCTAACCGTTGCCCTCGTAAAGGAGAACCGTGCGAGGAGCATATCTGGACTATGACACAAACTTGAGATAATAATTCTGGACAGTCATGTCATTTTGCCTTAGTCTCTCGACTCCATAGCTTTTGCTTCCCTAACCTCAATAGGCATTGAACTCATCCCAAGTAGCAGGAAGTGCATCCTTCCCTCGGGATTGTTCCCATGACTCATACCAAATATGGGCCACATCATGAGTTGAAAAGCACCAAACTCTCGCGTTTCTCGTCTCGGTAGCATGCATAGTGGAATACCTGCTGCCCATCTATAAAGTTACGCGGATCCTCCTCACTTTTAGTCTCTTGAACAACGGAGGCTTCGTAAGATAAATTCCGAGTCCTCAAAGGCGGTCGACCCTCACTAGTGTCACGGCTAGGGGTCGTTTCTGTCCTTGCGCACGGTTAGCAACGATCTGAGTGAGCAACTGAATGGCTCCCCTAACATTCATGTCTGAAGCATTAGGAGGAGTAGCGATGTAGGAGCGATTGGGGTTCTTTGGGCACAAGCACCGTGTCGAGTCTACGAACGGTTTCTTCCCTGTCTGCGTCGTGACAGCCACTTTTGGTCAGGCTGAATTCCTCTTCGTGTACTTTTTTTTTGGAGCCATTTTCTAAAATACGTAATTCCTACAAGTTAGAAGATATCCTAAAAGTACTGCTTCGCACGATCTAGAGTATGAAAGAAGTGAGATAAATCCTAAATGTCTTGGTGGTCAACTATTTATATGTATAGGGCCCTCACGCATATAAAAGTGACCCCACTGGACATGGTTTCATAGACTCCCTAAGACAATTGAACCTAGGGCTCTGATTTCAAGCTTTGTCACGCCCCAAACCATGGCTTGGGTGAAACACGACACTCGGTGCCTTACTGCATGTGACCGAGTGAACCACATGGCTTGCTGAATCATCATGAGGCATACATGAGTGGAATATAACATGAAACATGATGGGTTTTACGAAAACACATGAAGTCATAATAATTAATAAAATACTCGTTTAAAACATGAATGCGAAAATACCATGAATCGAGCCAAAGATGGCTAAATAACTCTGAACATCTGACATAACGTAACTGATTAGTCTCTAACATGAACATGAGTCTGCTAAACATAATTGCTGGGACAAGGCCCCCAGCATACCTTTAATGCATAGCTAATAGAACGTAGATAAATGACTAAACCTCGAAGGATATAATTGCATGAAAACTTGTAGACATGTAGGATATTCATGAAAATAAGCATTTCATTTAATAACTTGCATGTAAGAACCCATGGAATGCAAAGTATGGGTTTTCATGGATTACAGACTGATTCTCAATAATCAAAATGACATATCAAGAACACAATGAAGAATTTATAACAATTTAATACATAATATAACATGGGGCATAGACCTAGGGCTATCATGAACATGGTTAAAAACCCTAGTTTTCGTAAAGCTTCACACTTTATGGAAGAAAAAACGTAGGGAAGAACAAGGATGTTCCCACACGTAGATAGCAACCCTACATACCTGGTACTGTTCTAATCTTGTATTAAAAATCTGTTCTTGGAAGAAGAATCCGAAAGCCTTGTCTTGAATTCCCTTTAATTGGGTTTTCTTGAAAAGCCTAGGTTAAGAATGATGAATTCTTGCTTAATGTTCATTAACATATGTTAGAATCCAATTGAAATAGGTTGGGATTGCTTACCTTAATATTTTTGTTGATGGAGAATGAGAGTTGTTCGTTCTAGGGCTTGGCCCGGCGAAAAGTGAAATAAAACCGAACCCTCAGTATTATAGTTTAAGCCGACCGGGGAGAAGTACGGCCTCAATGTACATCCCGTACTTCAAAATACGGCCCATACATCGTGGCCGTACATTGGGTTAACTTTCCAGTGATAAATCAATTTCGACGAGGGAAGTACGGGCTCAAGGTACGTCCCGTACTTCAAAGTACGGCCCGTACTTTTCTGCCCGAACTTGGGTTAAAAGGTCTCAGTGATCTCTGCCAGTTCCTCTCTACGTATGCCCGTACATCAATGTACAGTCCGTACTTTGGTCGTAAAATGTACAATTGACGTTCTGAGGCCAAATTTTCCAATTTTAACACTTTTGTCTTGGGTTATAAGTCCCGAATCCTAAACGTAGCCTAGTTAGGGTATGAGGTGTTACATTAAATTTAACCTGGTAAACCCGTTTGCGGGGGTAAATGTTTCTTTCCGAGAGGTAGGAAAACTACTTCCCTAGTGGAATTGGAAGAAAGAGCTGCAAGTTATTTATCTATAGATGACTTGTAACTTGGATTTAAAGCTGCCTGTTGGTAAGAATTGGGTTCTTTGATTTGAGAAATGGAATAAAAATTGTGTTGTTTAGTAGCATGTAAAACAAAATAATTTAGAGGGAAGATAGGTAGATCAAGAGAGATGACTGTAGAAGCAATATTACATATGTGAAATCTGAGATAATGAGGACTGACCAAGTTCTAGTAGCCTTGCGTTGCTCCTGTATTGTGGGTAACACATCCCTGATAGAAGAAAACTGATTAGTAGGAGAAACTCATTCACGAGGAATGTTAACTATGGGAGAATGAATATGAGGACTTGTTGGGGGGAGGGGGGGGGGGGGAAAGTGATCATGTATAAGAGTAGGAGGTGGAAAATGATCATGTATAGAAGTAAGAGGTGAAGAATGATCATGTATATAAGTAGGATTGGTGGATTGTATAGAGATGGGAGGTATTTTTGTAGAAGGAAATGAAGCAGGAAAAAGTTTGTGAATAGGTTCTGAGTATGCAAAGGGGAAAATTAATTCATGAAACTTCACATTTCTAGTTGTGACGATCTGATTTGACTGAAGATTGAGCACCTTGTAATTTTTCTTCTCAAAAGGATAGCCTAGAAATACACCAGGAATGGCCCTAGATGCAAGCTTATCTTTGTTAGCTGGTGATGTAGATGCAAAACATAGGCATCCAAAAGGTTTAAGTGTAGAATAGTTAGGAGGATTTTGAAAAAGAACTTCATATGTAGTTTTAAAACCTAGAACTATAAAGGGAAAAAGGTTGATAAGATGCGTAGTTGTCAGTAAACTGTCTCCCCGGTACTTGCTAGGAAGAGGTGATTGGAATAGAAGAGCCCTACAAATCTCAAGCAAGTACTTGTTGTAACACTCCGTAAATTCAGATTAGGTGTGAATGTGTTAAATGAGTATTAATGTGAAATTTTAGACATGTGAAGTCCTATCGGGATCAATATGGGTGGAAATAGTTATTTTTGAATCAGACGGATAGTGAGGTGCATAAGATTCAATAGAATCGAATAAGTTTATGAAAAGTCTCTTCCAAACTTCTATTTACATGAAAATCATTGGAATTTTAAAAAACTTAAAACATGAAATTTGTAGCCCTTTGAAATACCTTTCTACTGATATATGGTCAATCCCAAATAGAGCTCTGTGCTAGGAGTTATGCCCATTTTACCGAACACTACATAGAAGCCGACATAGGCCACTCGCGATGACCACGCACCGCGCATGCGATGGCCATGCATTGCAAACCCAACATAGGAAATCATAATCTCTAAACTTTTAACCTACAAGGGGTCCCGCGAAGGCCTGGCATCTCGGGCCCGTCACGAATGGGCCGAGTTTTGGGTCAAAACTTCATATTTGACGTTTTTCTTATATTTAAGCTTGGAGTTTATTTGCCTAACACCCCTAAGGCAAAAGAGAACAGGTCCTAAGCCTCTAGGATCGTATTTTGAGAAATTTCCTGAAATGTATTTCTTTGTCTATCCAACTATTACATAGCTACTGCATATATACACAATGTAAAGAGATAAAATTCTATAACTAACTACAGCTGTCCAATAGGCTAAGAATACCGCCTGTACTTATTCTAGAAGAAGAATCTTATTCCCCACTACGTAAACTACACGTATTCTGCATGTATTTACAATGTGAATGAGCTAACTAGAAATTGGGAGAAGAAGTAACTCAGCTGAGGAGGCCCAATAATAAGTTAAAAGGTTCCGGAGCCCAAATATGTGAAATGTGAAATAGGCTTGATAGGAAAAGACCAAATCATTTTTCTCTTGTGCCTTTCTTCTTCCGGTCTTCGGCCTTTACTCTAAAATGAATTAGGTCACCAGAAACATGTTTACCGCCCAACTCAAAACTGCATCAACAATTCCATTTTAACATATCATTCATGGAGTAATATAAATATCATAGCATAATCCCTAATTCTAAATGCAAATTATTTCATGAATGTCTGAAATAATTTGATTCCATCACCCTTAAATATATGTTAATTAACGCAAGAATAGGAGAAAATCGAATGCCTACAAGGATTAAAGATTCACTCCCTTAAGAGAGAAAGCTCGTACACTCAAGATGATGAACAATCACACAATTCTCGAAAACATCTGATGGAATCGCGTCATTTTTTGTCTAGGCAACATTAGTGTCGCTCGGCCTCTCCAAAAATGTTGCTGCACCCGTGTCTGATCCTTAAAAAATGCACTACATTTGGTGGATCCGACACACACCTACCAATATTTTAGAAGAGCCCGTGCAAGATCAAATCATGTTTGATTTGTGACCTAAAATAAGTAATATATGTCAAACTATTTCATTCAGTGATCACAAAAGCAGTTAAAACTCTTGTGTGTTAGATGCCTCAGTGTGGTAGCCTAAATGCTTTTTATTTGTGTATAGTCATAAATCTTACCAAATACATTCATACACATAATGTTTGAGTTTCTGAGCTGAAGTAAATTACTTTAACTCTCACTAATTTTAGGCATTCTTGTCTCTGTTTTCCGGAGAAATCAACAATGTAGAATATTAAGCCTATCATAGAATCTTTGCTTGAAATGAAGAGGATCTTTATTTACTTTAAGACCTTTGTTCTCTGTACTATCCTAATATAGGTGTCAATTTATGTAAATGTAAATGCAATCCAGCAGATTTATATCTATTATACATTATGGTAACTACAATTCTACTCACCCATCACTAAGTCACCGTTTCTTATGGCGTTTGATCAATGCACGTAGATGACATTGTGATTTCATGTAGTCTCTTAGGATCTCAAATTGAACCCTCATTAACATGCTTTTTATATCCACGAATAGCTCATGAAAACCCCCAATGACATGCTTTTTATATCCACGAATAGCTCATGAAATTTTTTAAAATCACAAGTTCTAAAAGCATTTATTTCTTGCATAAACTCCGTGCTTAGTCAAACAGTTTTGTATAATTAAATTGAAACAGATCCTTGATTTATACGTATTATATATGATGGACAAGTACATTCTAATAGGAAGAGGATAGAATATTATTACGAGCTCCATAATTCTGATTTAATCATTCCCAAAATAGCATTGATGAGAAAGGCAGAAAAAACCTTACATCTTCGAAATTATGTTGACACTCCTTCCACATTTTTGAAAGTCATCTTGTATACAACTTCTTGAAATTTTTTCGCGGCCAGTGGAGGCAAACTTATAGCTATCAAAATACCTTTTTCTCCCTTGTCATTTTTAACAGGCACACCAAAACTAATTAAATATATTGCTTTTGGAACACCTCCAAAAATGGGCTTTCCCCATCCAAAATTAAATTCGTCAACTCCAATAGATCTATTATCTGAGACAATGAAATTCCAAGATTTCGTCAGCTCTGTTCTCCCTTTAATTACTATTAAATCTCCCGCTGATCTAATGTACTCTTCATTTATATGATCTTTTACTTTCTCAACTAATTCAACTGCATATGTCAGTGGATTAGAACATAACAATCCTGCTTTTGATACTGCCGCTGGAGTAACGAACGCATTCCCGTAATATCCTGGTGGCAGTTCAAATATTAGTGATTTCCCCCTTATACTAACGATATACGTCAAACGAACAATTTCTTCGGGGTGCAAATCAAGAGCAATTGTACGACATTTTCATAAAAATGCCAATAATAACTCGAATTTTGTACTTCCGCAATTTGGAGAAACTTGATTTTTGATGGCTTCCATCTCTTTATTTCCAAAGAAAAATGATTGTTGTATCAACTTGTCTTCCATAGATTCCCATGCAATTCTTGATTCAATTTGCTCATCAAACTCATGGTGAGTACATGTAATGCGGGGTGATGATCTAGCACTTAGGAGATCCCTTTGCCATACAGGTAATATGGAAGGTGCATAAGCTCCTTGAATTAGTTCACCTAATGCATTTAGAAACAATTTCATGCCATAGCCATCCATCATAGTGTGATTAAGTCTGATTCCAATAACAAATCCCCCACAACTAAAACTGGTCACCTGTACACAAAGGTTTACTAGATTAAGAATTTAACTTTTATGAAAGATAAGTATTGATAATTGTTTATAAAAAGTTGGATAACTAACATGAAAAGTAAGAAAGATACATGCATGCTTTGTAAAATTTACGATATCAGTATATATAAATTAAATGGAATGCTACATAAAATACCCCTCAACTTATTTTGAATTTCAACCACACTTCTATTGACATACTTGTGCAACGTGGAATAAAACTGTATATACACGACACATATTTTGCATCCATTTGTCTTATTTGTAGATCAAAGTTCAAGTAAAAAGCATTTCCATTGTAACTAGTGGAAGTAGTGGAAAGCTAAGTTCAATCAAGGGTTTCAATTGAATCTCGTTCTTCCGAAAATCTCATCGTGCAAATAGGGTAATTTGTTTTTAGTTTGTATGCGTGTATAGTTTTCACTACTAAAAGTTTACTATTTTTTCATTGAAATTTTTCAATGAAAAATGTTCAGTGACTATTACCACAGATATTTTGATTGAATCAGTGAGAAAAAGAAAATACAGTAGTGTTTTCACACGGAATAGGATACTTTACCAGCGTTTCAATAGGAACTTGTTTCCCACCATACGTTTTTTCAGTGACCTGGTACGGTGAGAATGAGGTGTGAAAATCATGTTTTATAAGACAAATTTCCCACTGATTTGCAGTGGGAAAAACCTTTGTTTTACAAAACGCTTAAAGTTGTGGTAAAGGGGATTCAAAAATTGCTTTATTAGATCATAAGTTGGGATCCTAGGTGAACCGTTCCTGCCTTATTTTTTAATCCTTTTATTAGATTCCCGGATCCACCATTAGCAGAAGTATCCTATACCATACATAAGTAGGAGTGTACAAAGGAAACCGACAAACCGCACCAAACTGACAATCAGAGGAAAAAATCCGACTAGTGGTTTGGTTTGACTCGATTTGGTTTTAGAAAGAAAAACCCGACCGCCATTGGTTTGGTTTGGTTTTAACTAAAAAAAAGTCAAACCGAACCAAACCAACCCGACATTACATATATAAAATTCAAAAATATTTTATATACAATTTTTTTTTATTTATAATGTAATTTATAAATATTTCTTAAACTTTTTCATAGTTTTTTGTCTTTTGACATATTATTTCAAGCTAGGATTTAGGATTCTGAATAGTCCAATAAGATTTATAGCCGATAGATGTTCGTAACTCTAAAAAAAATCAAATTCCTCTATATACGTATGAATAGAGATATTTACAAAATATGACGATATTTTTCAGTTTACAAAATATACCAATAGATTTCTTACAAAACATATACGAAAATTTGTGTATAAAAACTGTATGAAATGTGTGTATCTAGCTCAAAGCTTAAAATTTTCGCTCATAATTTTGTGTATGAAAACTGAATGAAATATGTATATCTGTTCGAGGCTTAAACATTTCGCTCGAATTTTTGTGTATGTATATCTCGCTCAAGGCTTAGAAGTCTCGCATTTTGTGTATGAAAATTGTATAAAAACAGTATGAAATATGTATATAACTATATAAATTCTATATAAAGTTCATGTTAGTTTTTTGGAAATTTAATACAACTACAACAACATTATATACAACTTCGATACAAATTTGAATCTCGCTTCGAAATTCGGATGAAATTTAATACAACTATAACAACATTGTATACAATTTTCATACAATATTAATACTAAAAATTAATTCAATTTTGAATCTCGCTTCGAAATTCGGATGAAATTCAAAATATTCAAAATTTTCAACAACAGCAGGAGATAAAAAGCTTAAAATCTAAGCTTCCTAGTTGTCACTTCTCCTAATCTCAATTATCAGAGGCAAGCTCATCGTTAGGTTTTGATTTGGGGATGTTTTGAGTTTCGGGTCAATGTAAGGATTTTGGATGTAAGGAAAATTCAGAACTACACTTTTCCTTGTGGTCATCCATTACTATCTGCCCATACCGACACTCTGTGCTACATAATACTTTCTCTTCCCTGCAGTTCAGCGACAAAAGAATGAAAGCTGTTTTCTATTGAAATTCTTTTGTGTTGGATCTGTTTGGTTTAGATATGTTCTATGTTTCTTCATTCTGAATTTGTAAACAGAGCATGAATGTGGTATACGACTTTTTACTATATGTTGATCGAAGAGAAAGAGATGAAACAGAGCATCGGCGAGTTTTTTTCTAGATCTGGGCAGATTGTGATAGAGAAGGGGAAGGGAAGGATCGGTTGTTATTTTTTTTCAGATCTAGACAGATCGTGATAGAAAAGGAGAACAGAAGGGTGTGCTTTTATTTTTTTCAGATCCGTTATATTTTGTAATTAAGTTGATATGTTTTGTAAATAACGAAATGTATCCTTATATTTTGTAATATAGAGTCTTAAGTAATATTATTAGGTTATTTTTCCTAAAAAATACTAGGAATGACCAAAAAAAAAAAAAAGAAACTAATGCCAACAAAAGAAATCAATTCTAACCTTAGGAATGACAATAATATTGAATATCTATTCTTTAATTTTATATTGGTTTAAATAGTGAAAATACATAACTTGATATTATTTTTTTCTTTAATATGTAGTCATGTAATTAATACTTATTAGCCTTACTTATTTTAGCATGACTTAGTATTTTTAGATTATGATTGTTTTATTTTATGCGATTTTCTCGTTACTTTTTGTTGTTGAATATTTTAGGACAATGTCATCTCTCATCTTACATTTTGTGTTATTTTCTTAAATACTATCTTAATTAGATAGTCGTATCTTACTAGGACTAAATATGTATTTGAAGTACAAGTTATACATTTTGTTTGAAGACTTTACCGAAAAAATCCCGAAACAACTGAGAAAACCCGAAGTCAAAAAATTCGACTTTTGTTGGTTTGGGTTGGTAAAACCGATGCAATTAGTTTGATTTGGTAATTGAAAAATCCGATCCATGTACACCCCAACACAAGTGTGGATTCGACTCCAACAGTCTTATTTCCTCTTCGTTTCCCTTGTCCCCTACGTAATGGATTTTTTTTAGAAAGAAAACATAAAGGAGATTTGTATTAAGTATTATTTACCTGAACTAACAAAAGAGGGCAGCCAATGATCCAATCAGAACCAGGAACATTGTGCAGTAGTAAATCCAAGTATGGACATGGTGGCTTAATTGACTCTCCTAATTTCTCAAGCTCCACATTGGCATCAGCTTCAACAAACAAGATTCCTTCACCATTGCAATTCACCATAAGCTTATTAGGCCCTTCAATGAGCCTACCAGCTAATGGATTGTAAAATACTAGTGCTTTAGACAATCCATCATTGATAAATTTTGCTAGATCTAAAGACCTTTCATTGAAGAATTATATTTGTAAAACATTAATATGGGAACATGGAAACGTACACTCACTTGATCATCTATGTCAGAAAGATGTTTTGTCACACGAGGCGTTACTTTTGCTGGTACTACTAATTTTGGATTGTGATGTGTTATTGAAATTGGCATAGTGTGTGCCAAGCGCCGTGCAATTTGTGAAAAGAAAGAGTAGCGCATGATGAGAGTGGTTTCTGAAATATTTAAATATATATATAGTAATAGAAGTACGTATTTTTGACAAACATTTGGAATTAGATTTATAGAGTTTGAATTGCATCAAGAAGGAAACGAGGGCATGATGATTATCCATCACAAAAATGTGGTGGTGGGAAAGTTAGACCCTGTAGTAATTAAAATGTGGTGGTGGGAAAGTTAGACCTATAGTAATTAAAATGTGGTGGTGGGCAAGTTAGAAAGTTAGACCCTAGAGTAATTAAAATGTGGTGGTGGGAAAGTTAGACCCTACTGTAATTAACCATCTTAAAATGTACAAATATCGAAACCCTGCAAAGTTTCAGTGGCTATGTGGCCAAAAAGTCGGTATTAATACCACTTTAAGAACGTCTTTTTCTGCTAGAGTGTTCCAGAGATTCTAACAAAAAACGTTGTTCTTGTTTTCTTCGTGAACAATACTAAATGAAAATCAATAGCTGTTGTTTTTTAATTTTGGTCCGCTGAACCTTTTTTTTTCCATTTTATTGTTTTGGCTTTTACTTATTATTAACAAAATATCCCTCCACTAAGTATTACTCCCTCTGTCTCAATTTAATGACACTATTTTGACTTAAAGATTTAAATTTAAGAAAGAAAAAGAAAAGCTTTTAAATTTCCACATTCAAAATAATCCTTAGATATTTGTGTACAGAATCATCTAATAAAGTTAAATTATTTAAATAAAGATGACACTCTTTTAAGGACAAACTAAAAAGAAAAATGTGTCACATAAATTAAGACAGAAGGAGTATTTACTGGTTTCTCAAAACGTGTCCTTAACCCTTCAGCGCTCTAACCGTGGGTTAAAGTTATGTGGGCTGGTTTTTAAACTAAAAAGATCAGAAAGTAGAGGTGATTTTAGTAAATATTACTCCCTCTATTTCAATTTATATGTCATAGTTCTGATTTTGAGGATCAAATTCTTAATTTGGATAATTAACTCAGAGTAGAATCTTTAAGTTTTTTAAATAAAATTAATATATTTGAAAACTACGTAAAAAGTATGTAAGTCACAACAATTAACAATTTAAAATATCTAAAAGCCATATGAAAAAATCGTAATAAGAAAAAACTCGTTTAGCTCTTGAAATTCGTACATCGACACATAAATTGGTACGAAGGAAGTAACTTTTAGGTTATTTGAAATATTAATTAGTGTTTGCAGAGAAATTTAAAAATAATCACAACTTAATAGAGTAATAAATGGCCCCTCTTTTTCTTGTTTGCGCCGACAAAAAACAACAGGAGAACCAAAAAGAGGTTTTGAAACTTCAAAGACTATGCAAATCCATGATTTATATATCATCACTAGTTAATTTTCCCGTGCTTCACGCGATCATAAAAGACATCTTTAAATCTACAAAATGTATCAATTTGCCAAGTAGTCAAGATATAAGAGCTAAAAGTTTTTGCAGATTCTTACTTTTATAATTTAACTAAGTTACTATGGTTCCAAGATCAAATAGAGGAAGTAGACACATAAACATCATGTGTAGGCATAGATGATATTTAGTGTTGTAGCCGGTCTGTTGGAAGGTATGATCCCTGAACTTCTTTTCAATAAAAGTGTGATCAATTAGAGCTACTTCATTGCAGTGAATATACGAGCAACAGAAACAATTTCCCTTTTGCCTAATGAGTTCAATGTTTACTGTAAATAGAAATTATGAAAATTGCATACTCTTTTGAAAGTTTTAACTAAAGAATCATAGATACATTAACTGATCAAACAATATTTAATGATACACATTTGTTTGGATTATATGATGCGTATAAGCTTTTCCCACTACGCCTTCCTCACTTTAGTACCAAATGAGTTTGTTTCAACGATAATAAATGAGATTTTATTTCAACAACCCTTTCTGCAAGACTGTTACCCATTTCAATGGTGTCTCACATTGGCAACATTTTGTAGTTGCTGGAGGGTTAATTATTACTTCAATGTACAATTGTAGACCTACACCAGAACCATACTTGGATTATTACTAAGCTACAATAACATATATGTAAGACTGCTATATAAATATGCTATATATCGATACAGGCGAAATAACAAGCAAAAAGATTCGACATCATGATTAATAAGGCGTAGATAAGATAAGAAGAAAGATTCTCGATCACCAATTACCATATCCAACACGGGAAAATCCTTATCAAAATATAAAAAGTGTGTTGAAACAAACACAATTTACAGATGCAATAAAAGTAAATGCAACATACTAGCATCTCTTGTTCAAAAAATTAGTCTTCAATTCCAAAGAATAAAATCAATTAGAGAGTATTGCACAATCATTGAACTAAGAAAATGCAAATACTGACCTGGTGTATATTGCACCTGAAAGTAAAAGAGGGAAAAAGGGCCCACAACGATAAAACGGGTATTTTAAAGATGGAATAGTAACCAACATTCTAGAAGTTCAGTTCTACTCTCCAATAGCCAATTTAGCCCAAGTATTGATCAATTTCATCATTCAAAGCGAAACCCCAAATTTGGGTATAAACCATAACTTTCAATCTTTCGATTTCTCAACTAGAAAAGAAGATTCAAGGCTATTTGTTACTAATTCATGATATTCCATGCTTAGATTAGTCAAATCTATCAATCAATCTAGTATTGGAAGACAAAATTTCGAATAATAAAGTAAAGGTCAAAACCCATCTTCTTCCTTCGATTCTCTAGATTTTCTACCATCGATTCAAGCTTAGGAAAGTTAAATAAAGGAAATCAAGGTTAGAAAGACTTACCCCAAGAGGAATCCACCTAAAACCTCTTCAAATTGCCTTAGAGAAACTTAGGAGAAATAATATTTGGAAATGGGAAATGAAAGGGTCTCACTAAGAATTGAATAGAATCTGTTATCACGTTTTTTGTCGCAGTGGTAAGGGGTTTGCTATAGCAGGACCGCTCCCCTGACACGCTCATCGCTACAGCGAGTCTGCTCCAACGGAGCTCCGTTCGCGCCGGTGGATTCAAGGCTCCTCCGATCCACGGAGCCCGGGCCCTCACCGAGGCGGGACCGTTGTGGCGCAAAACGTCTCGGCACAGCGATATGTCAAACACTAGCAATTTTGCTAGTTTTTCACTAACTTCTTCCTAAAGCCCGACAATCATCCGAGACCTTCCAGATGCAAGAAAGACCTGCAAACATACATAAAAACACGCTATGGACTAACTCGTGGTCTCGAAATTCCCAACAGAGGTCTATTTGACCGGGTCAACACTCAATGACCAAAGATCAACTTTCCAACCAATAACCCAAAACGCTTCCGAGGGCCTCGGGAATCAAACTTAACATCCACCAAGTCATAGTCGATCCTCCGGACCTCTCGAAATCAATGAATTCCCAAAAAAGGTCTGTTTATCCCAAAGTCAACTGTTGGTCAACCATTTTTCACTTTAAGGCTCTATTTCTTATAAGTCATCATAAATCTCACCCGATTACCTCGAGAACGGTGTCACCCATCTTCGCGGGTCAAAATTGTACTAATAGGTCTCAGGAAAGGGTCAACGGTGGTAAATGGGTCAAAAGCACTATAACGACCAAACATTATTTTGAGCCTAATTACCTAATCTCCCTATATCTACAACATATACTCCAAACGACCCCTTTATTCTTTGTTTAATTTGAATATGAGGGTTTTTAATTTGAAACCCTAAGCGAGCCGCTTCAGTCGTCCTATTCGATGGCCAGAAATGACAAATTTCATGCGAAGACCACCTTTTCTCAGTCAATGTTTGGCTATTTGGGGAAAGAGCATTAATTGCTCTCACCCTCTCTCCTCCATGCCACCATATCTCAACCTTAGAAGAGGTAAACCCCCTTTCTCTCGTTGCATTTCTGTCTAAAATAAGGATATACATTAATGAATTCCTTCTGGTTGCTAATTTGAATACCCAATTCTCGTTGGTTGTTAGAGTTTAGGCGGGATTCAAGATGAATCCCTTGAAAATTACACTTATCCCACAACAAAAACTAGTGCAAACATTTTCAGATTTGGAGTTCTATAGAAAGAGCCCCATATCTCACATTGACACATCCATTCATGAACTCATTTACACACAAGTCTCATTAAGAGCAAAAAGACTTGATTTACTCAAGGATTTAGCCTTAAATTGCTGAAGCATTTACTTAATCAAGTTGTTTTAGTCTAAAATTTTCTTTCTTGTTTGTGGCTGAATTTTGGAGTGGAGAAATTGAAGTTTCCAAGTCAATTCTTGATAAAAGGCTGCACAAAAAAGAGGTGAACTGTAATGACCCGTTTGGTCGTTATAGTGCTTTCGAACATTTACCCCTGTTAACCCTTCCCCGAGCCCTATTAGTATGATTTTGACTTGCAAGTAAGGGTGGCACAGTTCCCGAGGTAGTTGAGCGAGATGTATGATGACTTTTGTGAAATAGAGCCTTAAAGTGAAAAATAGTTGACCGATAGTTGACTTTTGGGTAAACGGACCTTTTCAGAAATTCATCGATTTCGAGAGGTCTGGATGGTTGATTATGATTTGGTGGGATGTTCAGTTCAGTTCTCGGGGCACTCGGGAGCTTTTTGGGTTACTGTGGGAAAGTTGGTCTTTGGCCATTGGGTGGTGACCCAGTCAAATAGACCTCCGTTGGGAATTTTGAGACCATGAATGAGTCTGTAGAGCATTTTTATGTATGGATGCATGTCTGGTTTGTATTTGTAGGGCTCGGGTGGTTGTCAGGTTTTGGGTTTGAGTTGGTGAAAAACCGAGATTTACTGTGTCCAGTGCCCCCCGTAGCAAGCTTCCCTTTCGTCGTAGCGGACCCGCTCGGCAAGGCCTAGTCCGCTATGGCGAGGTTGTGTGAATCGTAGCGAGGCACTGTAGTGGATGATCGGTCGTAGCGGAGCGACTCGCGATAGCGGGGAGCGAGCCGCTGGCGTGATTCCGCTGTAGCGGTCACTCGATCGCTATAGTGAACGACGTGGATCAGAATCCTATTTAATGCCTAGTTAAAACCCTTCATGTCCTATCCTATATTTATTGTTCCTAAGAATCTTTGAGGCCACTTGAGGAGGTTTCAACCAAATTTCTTTTGAGGATAAGTTCTCCAACCTAGATTTCATTCATTTACCTTCCTTAAGCATAAATCCATGACATGAAATCTATAGAACTTAAGAAAGAAGATGGGTTTTGATGTATACTTCATTAATTGAGTTTTAATCTTTCAAAATGAGATTTGTTGATAGATTTGACTAATCTATGCATGGACTTTGATGAATTAGTGACCCATAGGCTTGAATATTCCATTATAGTTGAAGAATTGAATGATTGAAAGTTAGGGTTTATACCCAAATTGGGGGTTTTTGACTTGATGATTAAATTGACCTATCCTTGGGTTAGTGTAGCAATTGGGAAGTATAGCAATTGGGGAGTAGAATTGAACTTCTAGAACGTTGAGTCACCCATTCCATCTTTAAAATACCTGTTTTATCCTTGTGGGCCTGTTTCCCCTCTTTTACTTAGTTGATTTTGATTCGAACGAATGTATAGCAATATGGGTATCGTTGTTTCTCGTTTCTAACTTAGAATTCGATAATGGATAGACTTTGAGTACTTGGAGGCTCTCCGAAAAGATAAGTCAAAGGTTTGATTGTTTGTGGCTCCAGCTCGACAGCCAGGTAGGTTACGACTTACCTTTTGGTTAGACTCTAGTTTGCAAAGCATATGTAGAATTTAGTTATTAACGAAGAAAGAATGTTAAGCCTTCGTATATGAAGTTGGGATGGATATTCTTAGGATTGGTATTGTTGACGAATTTGTAGGCTTGTTGCCTCTTTGTGGTTTATTGGCTTGTTGCCATGTGTGTGATATTGGACTTGTACTTAGTTGCCATATTGTGATTATAATACGATTGTCACTCACTTATCGTGACAGTCACTCACTTATCATGACATTAACATAGATAGAGGAAAG
This sequence comes from Lycium ferocissimum, assembly GCF_029784015.1. Taxonomy (NCBI): domain Eukaryota; kingdom Viridiplantae; phylum Streptophyta; class Magnoliopsida; order Solanales; family Solanaceae; genus Lycium; species Lycium ferocissimum. Next base: position 25,559 of record NW_026725939.1, read on the forward strand.
GACTTGACTTGATATTGATATTGTGATGTGTGTCCATGCGTGGCACGATTGAGATTTGATTATGATTTACTGCTTGAAATTCATACATGCATATCATTCATACACATTCTACATGATTCGTTGACATGATCCCTGATTTGATATTAATAATGATAAGAGGGAAAGTGAAACATCCGAGGCTTCTTAATATGTTGTTTGCAGTGGGCATATTTCGTATGGCTTTTCTTGCATATATATTTGGTGTTACCTATGTGGTCCGAAGGGAAATTGTTCCAGACGTGGCATTGTACAGATTTGGGAATAAGTTCATAGTGGTAATTGATTTATGGTTGTTGTTATGCTTATTCATCCCCATGATTATTTTGAAATTGGCATTCATATATGTATTTCATCCTGCATTGGTTTAACATTATTGCATTCATTCACTTATACATGATGGAAATGATTGATGAAAGATTTATGGCAACTATGAAAGATTTTGTCCGTAAAGATGTGTGTGTACGATATGAGACAGTTGGCGTTGCATTGCATCACATTGCACATGTATTCATATTGCATCCATTCACATCTCTGATTTTGGTTGATGTATCCATTGTATTGCATGGTGTGTTTTAGCCTTGATTCCTTGGTTGTTGATTTATTTGAGATGTTGTGTGCCTGTTAATCACTTACCTAGACACTTGATGGATTCGAGGGCTAGAGGTTCTGCCTAGGCTATGACTGTAGACTACTGAGATCTAGTGTGGTTCACATTATTGCAAGACTTACGTGGATGTGCTCGGATCGCATTTGACCGCTTATCTACCTATCTTTCAGTTTCTTTCTTTTATGTATGTTAGCTAATTGTTATCGCCCTATGATGCCTATTAGTACGTGTTGTTGGTACTGATACTACTCTTGCTACATCTTTTCGGGATGTAGAGCTATTCCAGGTATTGAGCGATATTTAGTTAGCCTTTACGGATCTCATGGAGTTCATCTAAACTTTCTTGTTAAATTCTCATTCTAAACCGAAGTTGTATTTAGGTTGGGGTTGTAACTTTTATTCAAGTTGTATACTTAGAAGCCCCATAATCTTGTTCGGACTTTATTCCTTGGGTAATTTAAGTATTTCGCAATTATTCATTTTGTATGATATTTGAGACTTATTAGCATTAATATTATTCTTCCGCATTGATAAATTGTATGTTGGGTAAGGGAATGGTTCGCCCACCAGGGCGGAGTGTGTTGGTGCCCGCTCGACTCTCGTTTTGTGACAAGTTGGTATCAGAGCCCTAGGTTACAAAGTCTATAAGTACAAGAGCATGTCCTGTAGAGTCTTGCGGATCGGTACATATGAGCTCCGTACCTATCTGCGAGAGGCTATAGGACTTCAATCCATTGTGCTACTTCATTCGAATTGGTATCTAGTCAATTCTAATTGGTATCTGAATATCATTGTCTTATTCTCCCACGGATGGGGGAAACTCGACTTTAAATTTTTATGTGAACGATTTTTGTTATGTCGTGTTGTGGTATGGTACCAGATGTGTCATCCTGATTTGGACCCGTGACCAAGTTTAGTTTCTTGCTTTGGCTTGAGAATTTATTTGTGTGGGATCATGGTTAAGACTCATTTATTGTGGGGGTTTTCTTGAGAAATGGGAGAGATGGTTTAGAGGGTCAACAATTCATTAGCGGCAGTGTATTAGAGGTTGATATGCGGGGACGAGTGTAAGTTCGGTAAGGATCATCGGATTTGGAAAAAGTATAGTGACCGCGTGTAATAAAGAAGAGAAGTTGAGAATAAGGACATGAAGGTCAACTTTTGTGGGAGACGTGTAGTGAAGTAAGATTTCTTAGGGTATTTTGGTATGAGCACTTTTCGTGATAATGGGACGGAGGTGTAAGGAAAAGGATATGGATAGATTAATCTCCGTTATTAGGAAGGAAAAAATTGGTGTCTGACGTGTTCGCCAGGATAAGGTTGCAATTGGTACAAGAGTGGATTTCGTATTCGGTCGTGAAAAGTTAAGTTGAACTTCGATGTGACTACATGGTAGTGGTTTGTGGGTTTTTCAGGGAAGTGGTTATCGCTTCTAGGTCGGAAAGCAATGCTACTTGTGATGATTAGAGACTTAAAATATTGAGCAACTGTGATCCTGGTCCTTCAGTAAAAGGGTACGTTCGTCGAGTTATTGATGTGTCGTGAAATTCCAAGATATTTGATGCTTTTTTACGGCGAATTTTACTTGTTTTTCAAGCAAGTCTGGGTCTTTTGATGTGTTTTTGTTGTGTTACAGGTATTTATCATGTTTGTGGAGAAAGTTGTGAAACTCGCTTAAAAAGATGTTCAAGAAAGAGAAGTAAGCGGAGCCTCTGATTTTTACGAGCAGCAAAAAGACGGACAATATTTACGGGCCGTCAATTCCATGGTAGATTAGTAACAAAGAAGTCTCACCTGGAGAGGAAATTCACGGCAGAAAGTACGGACCGGATACTATTTATGGTTCGTAAATCCTACCGTAGATCATTTACAGGAAGTCTCAATTGAAGGAAGAATCTACGAACTAGTTCTACGGACCCTAAAATATTTACGGTCCGTCAAAAGGGAGCGTAGATCTGGGTAGCGGAATGAGATTTTACGGATAAGAGCTGAAGGTTTTACGGACCATATCATATTTACGATTCGTATGTTGATCCGACGGGAGCAATTTTGTGAACTTGTTTTTCACGGCTAATTAGACAATTATAAATACCTGATGTAGGTTTCTTGTAGGCTACAATTCACTAGATTTCAGTCTTAATTTTTTAGCATTGAATACTCATATTTTTTGAAGTCTTTTTGTGATTATAAACAATTGCAATTATTTTCTCTTCAATTCCAATCAATCATTCGCAAGTATTATGATCTCAATTATCTATTATTGTTCTTCTTCTTCTATGAGTAGCTAAATTTCTTTATTAAGGTTGTGAACCCAAGGATGGGTGTTTTGTGACTGGGAATTGGGATTGATATATGCATAATGGATTGTTAGGATTTATTTATTTTCATTCTTCATTCATAATTAATGGTTGCAAACATTGATTAAAGCCATAAAGTTTATCTAAATTGGGAAAGTATTTAGGGTTTGGTAAGAATAAATAACAAGAACTCAAGGATTTAAACATTGTTTAATAAGTTCACTTAGGAATAAGAGGAATTTACTTGGCGTAATTAACCGTTCTTCATGCATACTTTCTTATCTTTGGGAAAAGCATAGAATGAAATAATCTTTTCTTATTGGGAAATAGTCTAGATTCACATAAAGGTCAAGTGTATTCATACAACGATCCGTTAGAAGTATATCAAGAGCAAGACCCATGACCATACACTTTATCTGACAGGGACACAACCTTGGTTATTTTTACCCATATATTTGCAACTCAATTACTAGTCACTCTAAATTAGGTCACAAGCTAAAACTCTTATAAAACCCTTTTTCTGGAATACAACAAGACTGCAAGATTAGTATAATACTCGTTTAGTAAACTTTTCACACCATATTACCTGTGGGGCTCGACCCCAACCTAGTTGGGTTACTCTATTTAACATCGTCCGCTTTACGCTAATAAAAGATGTAATTTGAGCGTATCAAATTTTGGTGCCGTTGTCGGAGAATACAGTTTTAAAATTACTAAATAGTGTTTACTCTTCTTAAAGTCTTTGTCCTATTCCAACACACCTTGTTTGCTGCAGACGACGCACTTCCAGTCGAGAACATGTTTGGTGATGAGTCAGATATGGAGGAAGACTTTACATCTGCAATAGTTCATCCTAGGGTGGCTGCTACTACTATCAAACTTGAAACGTCCCTCTATCATATGCTCAAACAAGAGGGATACTTTCAGAATGCAGTCGATGATGATCCTCTCCAGCATATAACAAACTTCCTGGAGGTATGTTTTCATCATATCCAAAGGGGTATGCCTCAAAAAGCTGTTTGGCTAAAACTCTTCAAATATTCATTAGCGGAGATGTGAAAATGGTTCACAAAGCTGCACCGAAACTCTATTACTACATGGGAAGAGATAGTCAAGGTGTTTCTCAGAAAGTGGTATCCCCCTGAGTAAAAGAGCTGAGATTCGTGATCATATTTACGAGTTCAAATAACATCATGGGGAGAAAATTTTTTAAGCTTGGGAGAGGTACAAAGAATATTTAGATAGGAGTCCGAACCATGGTTTCCCAAATAATATCTGAAGGAGAAGTTCTAAAGAGGGTTGGATCCTATGACCCAAGCAATAGCCAATAATGCTGCTGGCGGGTGTTTCATGAATAAGTCCTATTCTAATATTACTGCTATACTTGATCGATTGACTACACAGAATCAAGCATGGCATTCTAGTAATTCTGATGGTTTATCACTTGGCACACCATTGATCCAAAATATTATGAAGGATATCTAGGAGACGCAGCAGACGTTGTGTTACACCTATCATTTTCATACGTTGAGTTTCGCCAAAAGCTAATTGTCCTAGCGGACAAATTTTTTCGAGGTCATAGGGATAGGTATGTCCATCTTGAGTATATAATGGAGTAAAACCATGTTTAGTAAGCCTCGGGAAGGTTTAAGACCCGTCGGATCATCGAAGTTAAGTTTCGGTGGAAGTTTGAAAAAAAAATCACATTCTGGCGCACTTTGTGGCACAACATGCGAGCGGCAAAGCGCGCTTCTTTGCCGCGCGATTGCTCGAAAGTGTGACGGTGAAATTTTGTGATTACGCAAGTTTTGCGACACAACATGCATTTAGCAAAGACGCTTGCGTCTAGCAAAGCTCGCGCATGTTGTGTCGGTCCAGGGGTACTTACGGACCACTATATATAGAACCCATTCGACCCAAATTCATTATTTTACCATTTTTGGGCATAGAAACCTCTAGAATACTCTCCACACTTCATCACAAGAACACAAAGGAAATTGATGATCAACTTCATCAAACCAACAAGAATCAAGAGTGTGAAACACATTGAAGTCATCCAAGTCAAGAAATCCCAAGAGAAGTGAAATAGGGTTTTGGTGCAAGAAGGATACTTCCACTCAAGACTTGTTTCTACACTATCTAAGGTAAGTTTCATGGTATTTTCATGATGTTTGAAGTATTGATAAGTTGAAACACTTGGATTGTAGAAGAGTATAAAAAATGAGTCATAAATGGGTGAATAGTGTCATTGTTGAGTGGTAGTTTGGATTGAATCATGAAAATGGATACGTTGTGATTGTAAATACGTTATAAATGACATTTAGAACATGGAATAATTATTATATGTGAAAGAACGCGATAGTGAACTTTTTGTCATGATTATGGAGAATTTGGAGTGAAATTGTGAAAAGTGAATAATGTAGATAAATGATTATTGCTATTTAAGATATTATGAATGATGTTATGGAAGTTTGGGAGTTGATATGGAATATGGAGGAAGTCATATAAACAAAGGAAATGCTGCCCAATTTTCTCTAAATTTAGTAATCACATTCTTGTAATTGTGTAGCTAATGACGACACGAATTCTCTTGAAGGTAAAACGAGTGCATTAAGGGAGAACGAGCAAGCAATAGAATAGCTAAGCAACAAAGGTATGTGAGGCTAGTCCTTTCTTTCTAAGGCATGAATCTTGTGGCATGATTTCCCCCTTTCTCATGAATGTCCTATCTTCAAGCAAACTAAGAGCCCTTGTTCATGAATAGCTATATGAGACAAGAGATACGTTATGAGTACGATAAGCTTATGTCTAAAGAATCTAGAGTCCATGATATGATGTTCCTGTAAAGTTAATGAAGCTATCCATAATCCATTGGTGTTGATTATTGTATACATTCACCTTATATGCTAATCCCTTCAAGGTGAGGCAGAATGCTTATGAATGCTCCGTAACGAAGTCGGGGGTCCACGACCTTACGTCACCCCGATAAAGTATGATTATCTATGAGTCTCTATGCATGTATTTGCTGTAACTATTTTATGATAAGCCTATTATGATGAGTATACTATGATGAGCATGATATAATGAGCATATATGATATCACACCGCGCCTATATGGCGGGCGGATCACGCGTAAGGCGGGCGGTATACACCATGGCCGGATGGCATGGGCAGACACCACTAGTGGGCGGCATGAGATGGTACCCCGGACGCGGGAGGCCTGGACGCAGGCTAATGCTAATGCTAATGACTATCACACCGTACCTATATAGTCGGGCAGCTTATACTTATATGCATACATGATATGATGATGATTATGAGAGTAAGCCAGCATGCATTATTTCTTTCATGATTCACAGTCAGTTGCAGATTGCTCCTCATTTGATGCCTCCCTTATTTCATTGATGTTTTATTATCGTTTATGCCTTACATACTCAGTACAATGTTCGTACTGACGTCCTTTTCCTTGGACGCTGTGTTCATACCCACAGGTAGACAGGGAGACGGTGCTGATCCATAGGAGCTATCAGCAGATTTACAGGAGCCCTCTTTTATTCCGGAGGTGCTATTTTGAGACAATATTTTTGTGTATATATATTTTGGGTACGACGGGGTCCTGTCCCGTCCATATGTCTAGTACTCTAGTAGAGGCTCGTAGGTACACAGTGTGGGTAGTATGGTCTCACAAGTTTCTCATTGTATATACACATATGTATTATTTTGATAGCCGAAGGGCTTATATACATATAAAGTAAATATGTTGCAAATGATAATAGTTTTCTATGATTATGAGCATATGTTATGAATGAAAGCAGATGAGTAACAGAATGAGCGGTGTTCGGTGGTTAGTCCCGGATACCCGTCATGGCCCGTAGCCGGGTCGTGACAAAAGTGGTATCGGAAGCGATTCGGTCCTAGGAAGTGTCTACGAGCCGTGTCTAGTAGAGTCTTGTTTATGATGTGTTGCGCGCCACGCTAAAACATGAGGCTACGTGGCATTTAGGAAAAATGACCTTCTTTCATCTTAAGAGATCGTGCGATAGAGCCAAGTTAAGGATGCAACTACCTAATCTTTTTCTTTTTAATTTTCAGCAATGCCTTTGAGAAAGAAGAAGAAAGTCAGCGTAATACTAGGCGCCGCGGGAGAAGGTACCACCGAGAACCCCCGGTTGAGCTAGGACATAGTGAGTCTCGCAGTGCCACCTCGCACGCTACCTCTATTCCTCCGATGGAAGAGAGAGCATACGAAGAGGTCTCCACTCCGGTGCCTCCAATCCCTCAACCCGCTACTTCGGTAGACAAATGACCGAGGCTATTCATCTATTGACGCGGTTAGTTGCCGCCCGTGCACGGCGGCGTAATGTGAGCCAAGTGATCGGTCAGCTAGTACTAGAGCCCGTGACTTCATGAGTTTAAATCCTCCGAAATTTTTTGGGTCAAAGTCGGATGAATACCCGCAAGGCTTTATTGATGAAATGTTGAGAACATTGCGCATTATTCGTACTTCCGAGACCGAATCCGTGGAGTTGGCATCATATGGCCCGGATGTGGCGGTTTTATGGTATAATAATTGGATAGCATCGAGGCAAGAGAACGCGCTTCTCCTCCCGTGTGGCAAGAATTTGTAGATGCCTTCATTCGCCACTATTTGTCACCCGAGGTCCGCCGAGCTAGAGCGGATAGATTCCTAAATTTAAAACAAGGAAACATGAGCGCCCGAGAGTATATCCTTCAATTTAATTCCTTGGCTAGATATGCCCGGCTACGTGGCCGACATGGGAGATCGGGTGCAGGTTTGCAGAGTGGCTTAGGGCCACATTTGTTTAAAGATTGTTTGACGGCCTCGTTGCAAGATGGGATGGACATTTCCCGCATCCAAGCCCATGCCCAAAATCTAGAAAGACAACAACCTCCGCAAAGGGTGATCATGACGTTGATAGAGGGCAAGCAAAAGGGCCGGATCTGCGGCACAGGCAGTGATTATAGAGAGATCAAAGGCGCTCATACTCTAGACACTCGAGTGCCGGTCGGTGACTAGTGCACCTCCCCGATTTACCGGTAGGAGATTTGATCTCTCCTTCCGTTCAGGACAGGGCTAGAGTTCGAGGGCTTCGTGTTCACGGTTGGGGAGACTATAGCGCAGGAGACCCTCCGGTACCGCGATGCGGTCGGTGCGGTAGATTACACTCCGGACGAGTCGCCGGGGTTCAGATGCTTGTTATACTTGTGGCCAGATTGGGCACATAATGAGAGATTGTCCGTCGACAAGTGGTAGAGTTGGGGTCCAGCCTACAGGATCAGCGGCTGGTTCTTCCTCGCGCGTCCGGGAGTGCGTACCCCCATTCCAAGCAGCCGAGGTAGAGGCCCGGGGACATCTACTGTGTGCTATTCGGCCCATGTATGCTTTAGCCGGACGACGGGATCTTCGAGTCCTCCCCGTACGTGGTTACGGGTACATCGTCCGTATTTTCTCATGATGTGTATGCATTGATAGATCCGGGTTCTACGTTATCTTATATTACTCCCTATGTTGCTAATCGTATTGGGGTGAAACCCGAGCCAATCAAACCTTTGAGGTATCTACTCCGGTTGGTGAGCCCGTGATAGCTAGACAAGTGTACAAAGATTGTATGATTGTGGTATGTGATCGCCAGATTAGAGCTGATTTAGTTGAGCTAGAAATGCTGGATTTTGATGTGATTATGGGTATGGATTGGTTGGCCTCATGCTATACTAATGTTGATTGCCGAATGAAATTGGTTCGATTTCAATTTCCGAGAGAGCCAGTGCTTGAATGGAAGGGTAATATGGCAACTCCAAGAGGTAGGTTTATTTCCTACCTTAAGGCAAGAATAAGGGCTATATTTACCACTTAGTCCGAGTTCATGATATCGAAGCAAGGTCGCCAACTTTTCAATCTGTTCCGGTAGTGAATGAATTTCCAGATGAACTTCCAGGCCTTTCTCCGGAAAGAGAAATTTATTTCGCTATTGACGTGTTGCCGGATACCAAGCCTATTTCTATTCCTCCGTATCGAATGGCTCTGGCAGAATTGAAAGAGTTAAAGGAACAGTTGAAAGATTTGCTCGAGAAGGGGTTTATTAGACCCAGTTCATCACCGTGGGGAGCACCTGTCTTATTTGTGAGAAAGAAGGATGGCTCCCTACGAATGTGCATTGATTATAGACAGTTGAACAAGGTGACGATAAAGAATAAGTATCCGCTTCCAAGAATCGATGATTTGTTCGATCAGCTGCAGGGTGCCAAATGGTTTTCCAAGATTGACCTAAGATCAGGATATCATCAAGTGAGAGTTAGAGAAGAAGATATTCCCAAAATTTTTCGAACGAGATATGGCCATTATGAATTCCGAGTGATGTCGTTTATGGTTAACTAATCTCCCGATAGTGTTTATGAATTTGATGAATAATGTATTCAGGCATCTCTTGGATCTATTTGTAATAGTATTCATTGATGACATTGTGTGTGTGTGTGTGTGTGTGGGGGGGGGGGGGGGGGGTTTTGGTGAACTCGAGAACATGCAAATCATTTACGTATTGTTCTTGGAATTCTTCGGACTCGGGAGTTGTATGCAAAATTTTCAAAATGCGAGTTTTGGTGAATTTCGTGACATTCTTAGGTCATGTTATTTCGGTATGATGGCATTAGAGTTGATACTGAAAAGTGCTGTGAAGACTGCAAGGCCTACGACACTACGTTTAAGTTCGTAGTTTTACGGGATCGGGTGTGTTATTATAGAAGATTCGTAGTGGCTTTTTCATCCATTTCGCCCCATTGACGAAGCTAACCTTAAGTCGGCTAAATTTCGGTTGAATGATGCTTGTGAGAGCGTAGCTTCCAAGAGTTGAAGAACGAGGCCGACCTCAGGCTCCCGGTCTTAACACTCCCAAAGGGTCGGACGGTTATGTTGTGTATTGTGATCTTCGGTGTTGGGTTAGATGTGTACCGATGCGCACGGTAGAGTTATTGCTTATGCTTCGAGGCCAGTGCGGTTATTCATGCATTAAAGATGTGGAGACATTACTTGTATGGTGTGCATGTTGATATCTATACAGATCACAAGAGTCTCCAATACATTTTCAAACGAAGGAGTTGAATCAAGCAGCAGGCGGTGGTTAGAATTATTGAAGGATTATGATGTGAATATTTTATACCACCCCGAAAAGGCAAATATAGTAGCTGACGCGCTTAGCCGCCGATCAATGCGCAGCCTATGTGAAGTTCCTTCGGAGAAGAAAGAAATAATTCATGAAACCCAAATAGCTAATCTTGGAGTACGTTTAGTTGATGCAGTGGTGCGGGAGTTAGTGTTAATAATCCCACGAGCTTCGTCCTTGAATACGGAAGTAAAAAGCGGCAATATGAAGATCCTCAATCGAGCCATTATAGAGACACGTTGCATGGAAAAGAAGTCTCCATTTGAAGTTTTTACATGGGATGGGATTCTTAGATGCGGGCCTATGTGTTTCGAATGTTGCGAAGTTACGTCGCCGAATTCTAGAAGAAGCTCATTATTTCTCATTCATCGGGAGCGACAAAGATGTATCATGATCTCAAGATGATATATTGGTGGGATGGTATGAAAAGAGACATAGCAGAATTTGTGGCCAATGTCCAAATTGTCGGCAAGTAAAGATCGAACATCAAAAACGGGAGGATTATTGCAAGCGATGGAAATTCCTACATGGAAATGGGAAGTGATCAATATGGATTTTATTGTGGGCTTACCTCGTTCCAGGCAAGCATGATTCGATATGGGTAGTCATCGACGTACTCACGAGCAGGGCCATTTTCTTCCAATCGGAATCACATATAAATGAAGATTATGCAAGATTGTATCTTAATGAGATTGTGCGACTCCATGGTATTCCGATATCCATTATTACGAACTTGTGAGGAGCACGTTTACAGCCAAGTTCTCAGAAATCTTTTCAAGAAGGTTTAGGTACTCAAGTAAAACTTAGCATGACATTTCATCCGCAGACTGATGGATAAGCCGAACGCACCATTCAGACCTTGGAGGATATGCTAAGGGCATGTGTTCTAGATTTTGGTGGTAGTTGGGATGACCACTTACCTCTAATTGAGTTTGCATACAACAATAACTACCATTCTAGTATTCAAATGGCTCCATATGAAGCTTTATATGGAAGGAAGTGTAGGTCTCTAATTGGATGGTTTGAAATAGGGGAAGTGCAGCTAATAGGCCCTGAGTTGATCCAACAAGCAGTAGAAAAGGTCAAGGTGATCCGAGACCGACTATCGACACCTCCAAAGTCGGCGAGTAAATCTTATGCGGACAGCGTTCTGCCGAGACTTAGAATTCCAAGTTGATGATTGGGTATTCTTAAAAGTATCACCGATGAAAGGCGTGATGAGATTTGGTAAGAAGGGAAAGTTAAGTCCTCGATACATTGGACCTTATAAGATTATCCGCAAGATAGGCCAAGTAGCTTATGAACTAGACTTACCTCCAGAACTTGAATCAGTCCATCCAGTCTTTCATGTATCAATGCTCCGTAAGTGTGTCGGAGATCCTACTAGAATCGTGTCGGTAGATGATGTTCAAGTGACGGAAAGGTTGACCTATGAAGAGGTACCCATTGCTATACTAGATAGACGAATGCGGAAACTTAGAAACAAAGAGGTAGCCTCGATTCAAGGTCTTGTGTGGCGGAATAATAATCGAGAGGAAATGACTTGGGAAGCGGAAGAAAACATGAAGTCCAAGTACCCACACTTATTTCTTGGGACGAGATCCAAGATGAGATATCAACACTTTGAGGTATGTAATGCTTCTCTTTATGATGTTGTGGTCGTGTGTGGCCTTTATTGTTGTCGTTATTTTTTTTTTTTTTTTTTTTGTGAGGCATTATGTATTTTAGTCGTTGTGACAAGGTGATAGTGGCATATTTACAAGGGGAAACTACGGCAAATAATTTTTATAAGATTCCTAAGAGTCTAACATTCGAGGACGAATGTTTCCAAAGGGGGGAAGGATGTTACACCTCTCATTTTCATACGTTGAGTTTCGCCAAAAGCTAATTGTCCTAGCGGACAAATTTTTTCGAGGTCATGGGAATAGATATGTCCATCTTGAGTATATAATGGAGTAAAACCATGTTTAGTAAGGCTCTGGAAGGTTTAAGACTCGTCGGATCATCGGAGTTAAGTTTCGGTGGAAGTTTGGAAAAAAATCACATTCGCGCACTTTGTGGCACAACATGCGAGTAGCAAAGCGCGCTTTGCGGCCGCGCAGTTGCTCAGCAAAGTGTGCCAGTGAAATTTTGTGATCTGCAAGCTTTGCAACACAACATGCGTTTAGCAAAGCACGCTTTGCGTCTAGCAAAGCTCGCCGCATGTTGTGTCGGTCCAGAATTTTCTGGACCACTATATAAGAACCCATTCGACCCAAATTCATTATTTTACCATTTTTGGGCATAGAAACCTCAAGAATACTCTCCACACTTTATCCATAAGAACACAAAGGAAATTGATGATCAACTTCATCAAACCAACAATAATCAAGAGTGTGAAACACATTGAAGTCATCCAAGTCAAGAAATCCCAAGAGAAGTGAAATAGGGTTTTGGTGCAAGAAGGATACTTCCACTCAAGACTTGTTTCTACACTATCTAAGGTAAGTTTCATGGTATTTTCATGATGTTTGAAGTATTAATAAGTTGAAACACTTGGATTGTAGAAGAGTATAAAAAATGAGTCATAAATGGGTGAATAGTGTCATTGTTGAGTGGTAGTTTGGATTGAATCATGAAAATGGATACGTTGTGATTGTAAATACGTTATAAATGACATTTAAAACATGGAATAATTATTATATGTGAAAGAACGCGATAGTGAACTTTGGTCATGATTATGGAGAATTTGGAGTGAAATTGTGAAAAGTGAATAATGTAGATAAATGATGATTGCTATTTAAGATATTATGAATGATGTTATGGACGTTTGGGAGTTGATATGGAATATGGAGGAAGTCATATAAACAAAGAAAATGCTGCCCAATTTTCTCTAGCTTTAGTAATCACATTCTTGTAATTGTGTAGCTAATGACGACACGAATTCTCTTGAAGGTAAAACGAGTGCATTAAGGGAGAACGAGCAAGCAATAGAATAGCTAAGCGACAAAGGTATGTGAGGCTAGTCCTTTATTTCTAAGGCATGAATCTTGTGGCATGATTTCCCCCTTTCTCATGAATGTCCTATCTTCAAGCAAACTAAGAGCCCTTGTTCATGAATAGCTATACGAGACAAGAGATAAGTTGCGAGTACGATAAGCTTATGTCTCAAAGTTAATCTAGAGTCCATGATATGATGTTCTGTAAAGTTAATGAAGCTATCCATAATCCATTGGTGTTGATTATTGTATACATTCACCTTATATGCTAATCCCTTCAAGGTGAGGCGTGAACGTTTATGAATGCTCCTTAACGAAGTCGGGGGTCCACGACCTTACATCACCCCGATAAAGTATGATTATCTATGAGTCTCTATGCATGTATTTGCTGTAACTATTTTATGATAAGCCTATTATGATGAGTATACTATGATGAGCATGATATAATGAGCATATGATGATATCACACCGCGCCTATATGGCGGGGCGATCACCGCTAAGGCGGGCGGCCTATACACGTGGCCCGAGATGGCATGGGCGTACACCATTAGTGGGGCGGCATGAGATGGTACCGACGCGGAAGGCTCCGGACGCAAAGCATGCTAATGCTAATGACTATCACACCGTACCTATATGGTCGGGCAGCTTATACTTATATGCATACATGATATGATGATGATTATGAGAGTAAGCCAGCATGCATTATTTCTTTCATGATTCACGATCGCGCATTTCTCCTCATTTGATGCCTCCCTTTATTTCATTGATGTTTTATTCTCGTTTATGCCTTACATCGCACAATGTTAAATACCGACATCCTTTTCCTTGGACGCCGTGTTCATACCCACGGTAGACAGGAGACCGTGCCGATCCATAGGAGCTATCAACAGATTCTGAAGAGCCCTCCTTTTATTCGTGAGGTGCTATTTCGAGACAATATTTTTGTGTATATATATTTTGGGTACGACGGGGTCTCCGTCCCGTCCATATGTCTAGTATTCTAGAGAGCTCGTAGGTACACGGTGTGGGTAGTATGGTCTCACAAGTTTCTCGTTGTATATACACACGTATTATTTTGATAGCTTAGAATGGCTTATATACATATAAAGTAAATATGTTGCAAATGATAATAGTTTTCTATGATTATGAGCATATGTTATGAATGAAAACGGATGAGTAACGTAGAATGAGCGTGTTCGGTGGTTAGTCCGGATACCGCGATCATGGCCCGTAGCCGGTCGTGACACGTTGGCACAACTGGCTAGTAGTATCTCTTTACTAACGAAAAGGCTTGATAAAAGGGAAGCAAAGAAGGTAAACGTGTGTGAAGATATCTCAGGCATGCCTCCTGGAATGTACCAAGTCCAAGAGGTCTATATCAAGCGGGTCCCCTTTTGCCGATTGAAAACATTCACTATGCGGTACTACATAGCAAAGGGAATATTCCTGGACCAATTCATAGATACTGGAGACCTCAACAAGGGCGGGTACATACAACAACAACCAAGGGAACTACAATAACAACTATGGTGGATAGAACTCAGGTAGATACAATAACAATAATGGTAACTTCGGAAACAAAAGTTCTAACCCTTACATTCCACCAAAAGGGCAGTCTAATGATCAAGGTAGTTCGAGATTGAAGTCAATGCTTGAAAAAGTTTTGGAAAGTTCGACAAATACTGAAAAGACATTATCCAGGCTATCAAAGAGTGGTTTCTCGCTCGCCGTTATTCAAAACCTTGAACAACGTAGATGCGTGATCTTTCTAGAGAGCAGCATTTTGCCGTAGAAGGGAGGACTTCCTAGTGATACTATTCCAAACCCTAAGAATGGAGGTGGTGGTGTGGAGCGTACTTTTGCTATTAGCACGAGAAGCGATAAAATACTTCAAAGTGCTGACAAGAAAGTGGTTGATCTAGATCCGATTAATGAGGAAGAAGAGGTGTAGTCTGATATGCCCATTATGGATGATAAGGTTCGTGGTGAAGAAAAAGTTGCCGATGGTCATACGTTGCTCCTGATACTCGGAAACAGACGATATAAGGGGCTCTTCGCCCTTTGACTTCGGATGTACAAAGCAAAACCTCCCTTTACTCAGAGGTTGGCAAAGAAGAATGATGATGCTAAGTGTCAAAATTTCTATGATCAGTTGAAGCAGTTAACGGTGATTTTTCCATTCTTAAATGCTATGAAAGAGATGCTCGAATTTTCAAGTTTGTGAAAGACCTGCTTACGAAGCAGAGGTATGTTCAACATGAGACAGTGAATCAAATTCATCACGTGAGTTAGATTATTGCTTTCACCACATTTCAGAAAAAAAAGAGATCCAGGGGTGTTTACCATTTCGTGTAATACTGGGCATCATGCTTTTGCTCGTGCTTTGTGTTATAATAGGGCAAGTATCAATTTAATGCCTCTTTCTGTTTACAAATATAGATTGGGAATGCCTAGATCGACTTTTATGCGGTTACGAATGGCGGACAGATCCATCAAGAGGCCAGTTAGGGTTGTAGATGATGTGTTTGTACAAGTGGGTGAGTTCATGTTTCCTGCAGATTTCGTTATTCTGGATTGTGCTGTTGATAAAGATATTCCCATCATCTTGGGAAGATCCTTCCTCGCTGGTGAGCACTTATGGACCTAAAAAGAACGAAATTTTTGAGTGAATAATGAAGAGGTGAGTTTCCAAGCAAGTAGGGCGATGAAGTTGCCAATTAATTTTGAGAATATCTCGGTTATTATTTCGTTTGATGGGATTGATGATACTGTCGAACATAAAATAGAAGAAGAAAATTTAGGAAAAGCTCTTGCTGCTATTCTGGTGAAATTTGATGCTGATAATATGTAAGGCTACGTGGAAACTGTAAATGCGCTCGAGGGTTTGGGTTCTTACACTTACCACCCAAGAAATCTTGAACTTGACCTTGCAAATAGAACTACTCCACCAGCTAAGCCTTCTATTGTTTAGCCACCAAAGCTTGAGCTTAAGTAGCTCCCATCACACTTGAGGTATGAGTTCCTTGGTCCGATTAGTGATTTTTTCAACATTACTGACTGAGGAACAGATTGAGCTATTATCAGAGATTTTGAGCGAGTATAAGCGTGCTGTTGGTTGGGCCATAGCAGACATTCAAGGTATTCTTCGGTATTTGTGAGCATAAAATTCGGCTAGAAGGAGGACAAGCCGAGTGTTGAACATCGGCTGGAGATTGAACCAAAACAAAAAAGTCAAAACAGAGATCGTAAAGTGTTTGAAAAAGGTAGATAGATAAGCAAGTGGTAAGTCCGATGTCAATGTATCCAAAGAAGGGATAGCAAGTGGGTGAGTCCAGTTCAACGTGCTCCAAAGAAGGGATGTATCACTGTGGTGCCTAATGCAAAGAATGAGTTGATTCCCACTCGTACAGTTACTGGATAGCGTGTTTGCATGGACTATAGGAAGCTAAACTCAGCCACTTATAAAGACTATTTTCCCATACCTTTTATTGATCAGATGCTTGATAGGCCGGCTGAGAGGTCTTACTATTACTTCTTAGATGGGTACTCTGGCTATAATCATATCAACATTGCCTTAGAAGATCAAGAGAATATGACTTTCACTTGTCCTTATGGGACGTTTGTGTTCAGCCGATTGCCCTTTGGGTTGTGTAATGCACCACTAACTTTTCAGATGTGTATGATGTCAATCTTTTCAGACATGGTAGAAGACTTCTTGGAGGTGTTTATGGATGATATTTCTGTTATGGGCGATTCATTCAATGATTGTCTTGTCCATCTGGATCAAGTGCTGAAAAGATGTGAAGAGACAAACCTTGTGCTAAATTGGGAGATTTGCCATTTTATGGTGAACGAAGGGATTGTCCTCGGTCACAAAATC
The DNA here is from genome assembly GCF_029784015.1 of Lycium ferocissimum. NCBI lineage: Eukaryota > Viridiplantae > Streptophyta > Magnoliopsida > Solanales > Solanaceae > Lycium > Lycium ferocissimum. Next base: position 42,538 of record NW_026725939.1, read on the forward strand.
TCTAAAAAGGGGATTGAGGTCGATCAAGCGAAGATAGATGTGATTGCAAAGCTTCCTCCGCTCATCTCAGTTAAAGGTGTCTGGAGTTTCTTGGGACATCTTTGGGTTCTACAGGCGCTTTATCAAAGACTTCTCCAAGATTGCTAACCTAATGTGCAAGCTTCTTGAAAAAGAGGCTGAGTTTGTGTTTGATGACAAGTACTACGAGCGTTTAATGAATTAAAGGAGTATCTCACTTCTACTCCTGTTATTGTTACTCCTGATTGGTCCCTACCTTTTGAGTTGATGTGTGATGCGAGTAGTTTTGCGATAGGTGTTGTGCTTGGCCATAGGCACAATAAAGTTATGCACCCAATCTACCCCGCTAGTAGGACTCTCAATGCGGTGCAGATGAACTACACGGTGATTGAGAAATTTCGCTTGTTATAGTGTATGCTTTTGAGAAGTTTAGTTCTTATTTGGGGTCCAAGGTTGTTGCGTTGAGGTATCTTATGGCCAAGAAGAAAGCTAAGCCGCGACTGATTCGTTGGGTCCTTTTGTTTCGAAGTTCGATTTTGCGGTGAAAGATCGAAAAGGGCTCCAAAATCGGAGCCGTTGACCATCTCACTAGGCTTGAAGAAACTGGGGTGCTAGCATAGGAACTTGATATTGATGATGCTTTTACGGATGATCAAGTTTTGGTGATGTCTATGCAAGTGGCACCTTGGTATGGGATTTGGCTAATTACTTAGTGATCGGTATCATTCCCGATGAGATCAATTCTTACCATAAAAAAAAGTTTTTATGCGATTCTCGTCGGTACTATTGGGATTAGCCATACTTATTCAGAACATGCGCTGGTAACATTATTCGACATTGTGTTCCAAAAAGAGTGAGGTGTTAGAGATTCTGAAGGCTTGCCATGACTGTCCAATTGGGGGCCATCATAGTGGTACGAGAACTGCGCGAAGGTTCTCGAATGTAGTTACTATTGGCCTACTCTCTTTCATGATACTAATTTGATGGTACGGTCTTGTGATCGCCGCCAATGGAAAAGGAGTATTGGTAGGAGGCAAGAGATGCCCGTGAACTTTGTGATGAAAGTTGAGGTGTTCGATGTCCGGGGTATTGATTTTATGGGGCCTTTTGTGAGCTCTTGCGGCATGAAGTATATATTGGTTGCAATGGACTATGTGTCGAAATGGGTAGAAGTGGTGGCTTTACCTAATAATGATTAATGAAGCTAAGGGTGTCATGGGGTTCCTGAAGAAAGATATATTTACTCAATTTGGTACTGGGGTTATAATCAGTGATGGTGGTTCTCACTTTTGCAATAGAGCCTTCGCAGGATTGAGGGAGAAGTATGGGGTCAAACATAGGGTGGCAACGCCTTATCATCCTCAGACAAGTGGACAAGTTGAAGTCTCCAATCGAGAGATCAAGAGTATTTTAGCCAAAACGATGAATGCAAACAGAATTGATTGGGCCCGCAAGCTCGATGATGCTCTATGGGCTTACCGGGTTGCATTCAAGACTCCGATTGGGACTTCGGCTTTCAAGCTCTTTTTTAGTAAAATATGTCACCTTCTAGTTGGACTTGAACATAAGGCCATGTGGGCCTCGAAGAAATTAAACATGAATTGGGAATAAGCAACCAAACTCAGGTTGTTTCAACTTAACGAGATTGATGAATTCCGATACTAGGTATACGAAAGTGCAGCACTGTATAAAGAGAGGATGAAACATTATCATGATAAAATGATCCTTAAGAGAGACTTTCAAAAAGGGGATCCAGTACTGCTATATAATTCGAGACTGAACCTGTTGCCTGGAAAATTGAAATCAAAGTGGTCCGGTCCATTCAAAGTGGTGAGTGCTTCACCCCGTGGTGAGATTAAGTTGAAGTCCGAAGATGGAACTCGGGCATTTAAAGTGAACGGTAGAGGGTGAAACATTACCATGGTTGCATTGACGGTGATAGAATTGTGGATCGACAGAGGTTGAAACATGGCTATGAATGACGAGTAAAAATGGGTACCACCGTCGTGCCGCGACGTTAAATCAAGTGCTTCTTGGGAGGCAACCCATGTTTAATTCTTGTTGTTTTTGAATTTTTTGTAACTTAGATAGTGAGTGTATAGGGTAAGGTTTGTTTTGGTGCAGGATGAAAAAGTGCAGAAAAGCTGAAGTGGAGAAACTGGAGTCAATCTACGCTAGAATCTACGGCCCATAAATTTTTTACGGATTATAGATGGAAGTGTAAATTACGGGCAAGGTAATTGATCTTTCTGTTCTTGATTTACGCCAACACTTATGGACCTTACAAGTTTTACAGTTCGTGAATGGAAGCATAAACCAAGGATCGTTAGATGAAATCACCGTTGCAAGATTTACGCCATAATTTATGGTTCGTACAAAATTCACCGACCGTAAATAGAAGCGTAGATCGAGAAATCATATTTTGAGCCACGTCATTCAAAGTGTCAAGGTAAGTGCCGTAGATATGGCCCGTAACAATTTTACGGGCATAATTCGATGGCGTAAAACCCCTTCAAGCACACTTGTAACATAAGGCGGCTAGGGTATATATTGCACTTAACGCTTTTTTTTTTTTGCTTCAACTCAAAATTTTTTAAAAAAAAATCCCTCTACTCAAACACCACTTAATCACATCCCTAAAATCCCTCCACTTCTCACTCCCCACAATCCACCATTATATATTCTCCTCCCACATATAATCACCACTACTCACCTTCAAAACAACCACACCACAACAACAGCTCTTAGCTGTTTGAGTTAGAAGGGGCCGTGCCCGAGCCGGATAGTCGGGGACGAGGTCGGACACGAAATCGAACAAGGCTCGTGATCGGTCCCGACCCATCGAATGAAGATGATCATGGCCCTATAGCACGACTCACGAGGTCGTGTAGAGCAACCCAAACTCTGGCAAACTCCCAATCTGAAGAGGGGTCCTCATCAAGGAACACTGGCTCCAACAGTGATGGAGAGAAATCATCTAACTCTCCTGAACTGCCCATTTAGGAGGAGGCGAGTAACATTCCTGAGGAGTCTGATGCTAAGGAAGCGGCATGACAAAATGAGAACAAAATGAAAGAGAGATCTGATAATGCTATTCGGCTTTCCGTGCAAGGTTCAAAGGAGATATATAAGAAAGGGCTGGAGCCCAAGGAAGGAGGACATGGTTTCTGCCGGAGGATCTATAAAGAGAGGCGGATCAGTTTCAATGGGGTGGAACATTTCCCCAACATTCAGGCTGTCATTGATCACTATGGATGGGGCTTCCTTAGCCAACCACCCGGCATATATATACTCGCAATTGTGTGAGAGTTTTATGCCAATTATGCAGCAGAGTTGAACAACCAGTATAGGCTAGTCCAACAAACTCGGACAGTCATACATCTTTTGAAGGGGGGTTAGGGGATTGGGGATTGGGAAAGGGGCGATTTTACTTCGGGGACGACTATGAGCCGCCAACAAACATTGATGAATTGGAATAGAGAATGGGGGAAAACAGACCTGATATGTTGAATGAGTTGCCATGGGTAGCTTCAGTGATTGTAATCAACTCTAGTGTGTAGACTAAAAAGAAAGATCTCTCGGTTGAAGACAAGTTGTGGTGGAGCGTCTTGATAAACAGAATTTTCCCTACTCAGGCGGATAATCAGCTTACTATTGACTGAGCAATACTAATGGTTTTCATCATGTCCCGATATGCAGTTGATATAGGGATGTTGATAGCAGATGAGATTCGTACACGGGTGACCTAGCCTGGGCTTTCTTTGGTTTTCCCGTGCTTGATTACTGGTTTTTGTTTGAAGGCAAGGGTTCAGAATTTCTCCTACTAGGACCACAGACTTGAGGCAAAGCATTTCTGTAGCTTAACCAAGAGCAAAGATAAGGATGTTAAGGCTGCGTTGTTGGCAACCCGAGGTGTTGTGGCGACACCAGCAGATGTGCATTATGAATTCGACCAGAATGAGGAGGAGGGCACTACAATCAAGGAGACCCATGAGGGTCTTGAGACTACCACCATGGGGGCAGCAGGTCCCACAGATGTTCCCGAATCCTCTTCGGGTTCCACCTTATCAGTAGCCCCTTAAACCACCACTGAACCTGCTACCACGAATACCCCGCTTGCTCCAAGGGTCACCCCCACATCTACAACACTTCCTGGGGGTGCTATTATTCTATTTAATTGGCAAAACTTCCACGACTCTTATGTAAAGGCGAACAGAGCTGATAGACAGATTTCTAGCTTGTTGGAGGAGTTAGAAGGGGTCATAGCGCGGGCAGTCTGGAAAGAGATGGAGGCGTTACAGGATTCCTTCACCCAATCACGCCGTCAAATTCACTCTAGAATTGATGGTATTGAGAGGAGAGTCCTCGAGTTAGAGAAGGTGTCATCAGCAGCTAAGATGAAAACGGTGAAGAAGGACATTACACAACTGAAGAACGATGTCCTTGTACTTCAGGTGAAGTAGGGGGAGTGTTTGCAGACCCTCCTTAACCAGCAATACGTATATATTTGGCATCTTTAGTGCCAGTGGTGCGTCTGTCGAGAGAGGAACCCTCAGCTCAAGATAGAGGTAAGAGGCTGAGATCGAGGGATGATAGTGGAGGGTTGGACCCAAGTGAATTAGAGGAGCCCGAGCTAAAGAGAGCCACACGGCGGTCCTCCTTGTGACTACTATTTCACGGGGGGCATCAAACAACATAGTTCCCACTTGTCGAGCGAGATGGTGCCCAGCATTGTGGTACCTGAGGAGGCCGCGACTATTGTCCTCCCAGAGTACCACTCCCACAGAGTCAGTCCGAGGCTCCTAGCAGCACCAGTGATCCAGCACTCGTCGGTACTGATGCGGTGGGTGCACAGCAGGATGTGCACCGCGCCTAGAGAGCCTCAGGTAGTCCTAACCATTTGTTTTTTATGCTTACATTGATGCCTTTGGGGGCAATGCATAATTTTTTAGGTGGGGGTGAGACTACTTGATTTCATTGTAATGTATATATGTGTTTAGGAACCCCTTCGACTTTTATTTGGTAGAGTTCTTTTTCTAGGGGGTTTTATTTCTGTTGAAACTGGCATGTTTAGGTTGTGTAGATAAGATAGAATAACTATGACTTACATGGTAGTGGTTAATGAACTTAAATGGCCTGAAAAATGAAAAAAAAAAAAAAACAAGATTATGTAGATACTCAGGATATGTTGTGTATTGATTGCATGCTTCTGTTTATGACAGTTGGAATATTGGGTATTATATGTGTGACAAATGTTATTTGGGTGGTAACTAAAGTGATCCTTTTGCCAGTGTGCGTGTGTGTGCATTAGTTGTGTTCATACTCTGGGCAAAATACATAAATTGGCACCTAAAGTATCACCAAAAAGTCACTTTCACACCTTAACTATACTAGTGACCTATTTCCCCCTTCAACTACTTAAAAGTGAATTTATTTAGCATCTGAGAGCTGATGTGGCATAAAAAAGAATTATACGATCAAACCTCTTTATAATTGTCATTCGTTATAACAAGATTTCACTATAACCTGATTTTCTCCGAACCGGTTTTTCATATTATATTTTACTTCTCTATAAAAACATTCCGCCTATACACACCAATGACAACCATTATATGACGGTACACTCTTTGTAAATTACCTCTCTATAACAGCCATACTCAAATAGCGTGTAATAATATTTTGTAAGAAATATATTATGTGACAACAAAAGTGTCGATGAAGAGCCTCAACCTACTGCTACTTGGAGATAGAAGAGTCAACTGTTAAGCACTTAGACAACCTTCAAGGGAAAGCTATTGAATTTCCTTTTGTTGAAAGTTTGGACAAAATTCTTCGTCAGTTCAAGCGTTATATTATCACTAAGAGACTAGAATTTACGAAACAGCCTACAATTGTAGAGTTCTTACGTCAAACTTGAAATATGTAAATTCTCAATTAATTTGAAATGCATATGTTCCATAGATTTTAATACTTTATCTGTATGGTACAACTAGTTATGGATTTAGTAGTAATTTATTAGTCTTTTTTAATTTTTAGTTTATGAGATATGAAAATCAATTGAGATTTTAAAATTTACAAGTATATTATTTTCGTTTATAACATAAAAAGTGCAAAAAGTTAATTGTTTGCGTACTTTTGTTTATAATAGCTAAGTGATATCTAAATATCAAATGCCAGTATACATGCATAACAACACTTCATCAGAATAAATGCATGAAATTT
>NW_026725940.1:0-48689 GCF_029784015.1 Lycium ferocissimum
GATACGATTTGGCTTATTGACATATGTTTATGCAAGACAAACGGTTAAAAGGATAATTATGATTTTTTCGCTTTCTATACTTATTTCCTTGACCCTCATTCCGGTTTTGATTACGTTTACGTATTTCTCGCTTTACATACTCGTACATATTTCGTGCGACCCCTTTCTTCGGGGGCTGCGTTTCATGCCGCGCAGGTACAGGTACACGTTTGAGTGAGCCGCCAGCTTAGGGTCCCTGTTCAGTTTTCTCGAAGAGCTCCCTTGTCCGGAGCCCGGATTTTGGTACAGTCTTTTGTTACATTCGTGTATATTTGTTCAGGGTACGGCGGGGCCCTGTCCCGTCATATGACTTTGTTACTCCGTAGCAGCAGGCCCGTAGACATGTACGTGGGGGTGTGGCTATATCCGTGTGACTATATGCACGTATTGTATGTTTGGGCGGTTTATTCACCGCGGTATGTCGGCTCGCCTATATATGTGTATATGGATATGTTGGCCCCGTGTGGCCTTTGTTGGTATTTTACGTGTGCCAGGGAAAATTTTGGTTAGTAAGAAAAACAGAGGAAACTCTGCCCAATTTTTTTAAAAGGTACCTGAGTTACTATTTTTGGCTTTGGTACGTACGGGTGCCCAGTTCGGGCGCTAGTCACGGCCTACGGGGTTGGGTCGTGACAACAGCATCACACCAGAAAGCTTCAAATCTCCGAATCTCCGTCACATATCATACACAGCATATCGCCATACACAGCATCACACCAAATATAAGTGGAACCCGGCCCTCGAGCGAGGGACTCGGTGAACCATGAACACAGCATAACACCGGAGTATATCATAATGCGCACGACAACAGAACCGGCCCGGGAACCGGCGAACGATATCATGGTAGGCACGAGCGGAGTAGTGAGTAATCTATGCATAAAATCATTATCATAAATTCAAAAGATAAGTAAAATAGTAATATTCGAAATCAGAATAATAATTATTACTTTTTGTTTCAAAAGTTATCGAATTCACATAAAAGGGCGTCGCGGGACCCACGGACGAGTATAGACCCGAACTGAGCCCGCTTGTGGAAAAACATACTCATTCTATATCATACAATCTCCTACGAAAATCTCAAAGCAATCCGAGCTTTTCTGTGAAAGTTATGAGCGTTTGAAGTTTTGGAATCGCTAAAGAATGAACTTTAAAACAAAAAATCAGCTTTCATGTAATCTTTACAAATTATGAATTCCAAGAACATAAGGATCAACGTTTTGTCATCACAAGGCAAGGATGCCAAAGAACAAATGCGATTCATAAACATGCTCGGATTGCGAGAATAGAGTTTCCTCGAGGCTTATGTCATAGCCTATTTTAACTAAGGCATGCCGAAGAAGGAAGGTTACTTTACATACCTCAAACGCTCTCCAATATGATCCAAACTCAAGATAACTCCAACCTACGATTCAGGCTGCCCACGATCTATAAGCAAGCCATAAAATGTCAAACATTAGCTAAAGACTTTTTGGGCATTAAGTTCCAATTTCGCCCTTAATTCTACGAAGAAATTTGCGTGACATTTCCCCTGTAAATAGGCTACCCCGAGAATTTAACTCGGCCATATCAATCAACAACAACAACAACAACCAACCTAACAACATTAATAATCAATCCGAAAGATAAAACAACAATAATAGCTCTCTTTTCCATCATTCATCAACTTACATAAATTCAATTCGACGACTTGCATTCAAGCCAACGTCGACGCTTATACATTCACATACTAACCCGAACCCATACCAACAATATTTAAAGGCATTCTAAGCAATTCATACAACATTTCCAACAATCCAAAATTTTCCCCAAAGCAGCCGAATTCAGCCCCAAAACCGAGAACCCCACTTTTCACATTCCTCATTCTCAAATCATGATTTGTATCCACAATTCACATTCTAACAATGCTATTCTCATCAATATATAATTTACATTAAATGTACAAAAATCTCCAAATCGATGCGCTACAATCACAATATCATTTTGAGTCACTAAACATTCATTTCCAACATAGAATTCATAGCGACGACGACTAAAACATTAAGCGACGTTAATTCAATTCTCGCTACAATAATGGCCTACATTCGGCCATAACCTCCCACCAACATACAAAGATGATTTTTATTCATTCTTCACCCTACAATGATCATAACAATGCTAACTAAGCTTTGATTCATCATTTCACTATCACACCCCACACACACACCACACGGCTCAAGCACCACAAACCCAACTCATCTCCAACATTCCATATTTCATGATTTTCCTCCATTATAAGATACTGCAACATGAATATAACCTTCATAACACAAAAGCAAGATCAAATTTTACCTTTTTCTCTTCAACTTCCAATAGGCTAGGGTTTCCCAAGGATGAAAAATAATGGGTTGATCGCTCCAACGATGCTTCCACGCTACTTAGGGACCTCAAAATAATGGGTTTACACCAAGGAATTAATTTTTGGAAGAACTTGAAATGGGGTTGATTTTCTTGGTCACTTGGCCGAGAGCCTCTAGTGCTTCAACTCTTGCTCTCTTTTATTTTTCTAAGTGTGGAAAGAGTGAATGAAGACTAGAAGTCATATTTCATCACTTAAATGAAGTGTACAAACCCCTTGGACCACATTAGTGAGTTGTTCCAATTAAAAGATGACACAAAAATGGTGTGGGCACCACAATCCACTCACACGGCCAACATGGAGAAGTGGATGATTTTCAACTTCCAATTTTATCACTTTTGGTCCCAAATTTTCCTAATTGTTCCATACCAACAAATTCATGCACAACTTATATCTCAAAATAAAATCAAAGGTCAAAAATCCCGACTTTGTATCCCGAAATAGTTTTGTCCTTAAGTTATCATAATTAATTCGGATTGTTCCAATGTATAAAAGTACGGGTTCTAACAGGTAATTAATGTGATGGTCAGCCAGAGAAAAGGGAGTTAGCTCGTGAGCTTCAACTGCTAGCCAGCCTAGGAGTTCGCTTGATGGACTTAAGCAATACGGGAGTCACTGTCCAGAATTCAGTTGTCTCATCTTTAGTAGTGGAGGTGAAAAAGTGCCAATATGAGGACCCCATATTAATTCATTACAGAGATACACTTCCTCAGAAGAAAAAGTCACCGTTCGATATTACTGCAGATGGAGTTATCAGGTATCGAGGCAGATTATGTGTTCCTGATGTCGCAGGGTTACGTCGATAGATTCTAGGGGAAGCCCATCCTTCCCGTTATTCTGTTCATCCAGGAGCGACAAAGATGTATCATGATGTTAAATCCATTTATTGGTGGGACGGAATGAAGAAAGACATAGCAGAGTTCGTAGCTCAATGTCCTAACTGTCAGCAGGTAAAGATTGAGCATCAGAAGCGGATGGATTGTTGCAAGGTATGGAATTCCAACTTGGAAATGGGAAGTGATTAATATGGATTTCATTACGGGCTTGCCTCGCTCTCAGCATAAGTATGATTCTATATGGGTAATTATGGATACACTTATGAAGTCAGCTCATTTTCTACCAGTTAGAACTACGTACTCAGCTGAAGATTATGCAAAGCTTTATGTCAAAGAGATAGTGCGACTCCATGGTGTTCCAGTATCCATTATATCTGATAGAGGGGCAAAGTTTATAGCTAATTTCTGGAAGTCTTTTCAAAATGGGTTGGGGACTCAAGTGAGTCTTAGTACAGCATTTTATCCCCAGACTGACAGACAAGTTGAGTGTGCCATTTAGACCCTCGAAGATATGTTAAGGGCATGCGTGATAGACTTTGAAGGTAGTTGGGATGATCACTTACCACTCATTAATTTTGCGTATAACAATAGTTATCACCCAAGCATCCAGATGGCCTGTATGAGGCTCTATATGGGCGCAAGTGTAGATCACAATTAGATTGTTTGAATTGGGAAAGAATAAGTCAATAGGGCCATATTTGATCCAGCAAGTAGTGGAAAATGTCAAGTTCATTCAGAATCGATTATTGGCAGCTTAAAGTCGTCAGAAATCTTATGAAGATGTTCGCCGACGAGACTTAGAATTCCAAGTTAATGATTGAGTAATCTTGAAGGTGTCACCTATGAAAGGTGTGATGAGATTTGGTAAAAAAGGTAAGCTTAGTCCTCAGTATATTGGGACTTACAAGGTTGTACGCAAGGTAGGTCAGGTGGCTTATGAGTTAGATCTACCTTTGGAATTGGAGTCAGTCCATCCAGTTTTCCATGTATCAACGCTTTGCAAGTGTATTGGAGGCCCTTCCAGAATTGTACCTGTGGATGATGTCCAGGTCACTGAGCAATTATCGTACGAAGAAATTCCATTGTGATTCTAGACAGACGAGTTCGGAGACTTAAAACCAAAGATGTAGTTTCAGTTAAAGCTCTATGGAGAAACAATAATCGAGAAGAAATGACTTGGGAAGCTGAGAAAGATATGAAGCTCAGGTATCCACATCTGTTTTCTGTCATGACCAGACTAGGGCCATTACGGGCACCCGGGGCTAACCACTGAGCACTACTCATTCTATTACTTGTCTGCTCTCATTCATATTTCTTATGCACATAATCATGGAAAACTTTTATCATTGGAAACATATTCACTTTATATACATAGGCCCTTCGGCTATCAAAATAATATATACATATACAATGAGAAACTTATGAGACCATACTACCCACACTGCGTATCTACGAGCCTCTACTAGAGTACTAGACATATGGACGGGACAGGACCCCGTCATGCCCATAACATACATATACATATATATATATATATATATATATATATATATATATATATATATATATATATATATATATCAAAAGAATAATCAATGGCACCTCCGGAAAATGGAGTGCTCACAATCGCCTAATAGCTCCTACGAGTCGCTCGCCTCTCCCGATCTACGCGGGCATGAACACGGCGTCAAAGAAAACGGACGTCGGTACGAACATTGTACCGAGTATGTAAGGCATGAATGAAATGAACATAATAGAGAAATCATTAGGCATAAGATGAGGACATAACCTATGTACTCTTTGATTGGATACATTTTATACAAATATCATACGTAGCATATCATATGAGTTACCATAACGTATACATCATCTTATCATACACACATCATCATATTATTCATACATCATCATCGTTAACCGCGTCGGGTAACCCTCATATATACGACCCACTAGTGGTGATCGTGTCCGGCTTTCGGCGCGGTGGAACCATAGCCACCACCTAGCGGTGACATGTCTGGCCATTCAGGCACGGTGGAATCACAAGCAGCCCGCCTTAGCGGTGACATGTCTGGCCATTTAGGCGCGGTGGAATTATATCTTTGTACATATCATAGGCTTATCATTATTATTCATCTCATAGGCATATCGTGGCTTTATCATAACTTAGCATCATTATATATTTATCATCAAACATACATTAGAACTTGAAGGTAACTATAGCTATGTCGGGGTGATATAAGGTCGTGAACCCCCGATTACGTTATGAAGTGATCATAATCGTTATATCTCACCTTAGAGGGACTAACGTTTTAAGGTGAGTGCACATAAGGAAAGCATCAATAGATCATAGTTAACACCATTAGCTTTGTAGGAACGTCATATCATAATCTCTAGAATCTTTAGACTTAAGCTTATCATCATTATTATCGTACGTATAGTATATCTCTTATCTCATATGACTAGTTATGAACAAGGACTCGTAGTTTTCTTGAAGATAGGAGATTCATGAAGAAGAAGGAAATTCATGTCATAAGATTCATGCCTTAGAAAGAAAGGATTAGCCTCACATACCTTTGTCATTTAACTATTCTATTGCTTGCTCGTTCTCCTTTAATGCACACGTTCTACCTTCAAGAGAATTCATATCGGCATTAGCTAAACAATTATAAAGACGTGCTTACTAAAGCTAGAGAAAATTCAGCAGCATTTCCTTTGTTTATACGACTTCCTCCATATCCCATATCAACTCCCAAACATTTATAACAACAACACAATATCATAAACAACAATCGTCATTCATTTACATTATTCACATTTCACGATTTCCCTTCAATTCTCCAAAATCATGATCATAGTTCACTATCATGTTTCTTCACATATAATACTCATTCCATGTTCTACATACCATTAATAATCTACTTATAATCATAACATATCCATATCCATGATTCATTCCAAGTTATGGCTCAACAATTACACTATCCCTACATTTATGACCCATTTCCTATATTCTACTAAAATCCAATTGTTTCAAATTTTCAATACTTCAAACAACATGAAAAGACCATGAAACTTACCTTATATATTGGAAGAATAAGCCTTGAGTGGAGATTCCCTTCTTACACCAAAAACCCAAATTCACTTCTAATGGGATTTCTTGACTTAGATGAACTTTAATGGGTTTTACACTCTTGATTCACTTGAATTCTTGATATTAATCTTTGATTTCCTTTGTTTTCTTGTAGATGAAGTATATGGAACCTTCTAGAGGTCTTGAGAGAGATGACGAAGTGTGTGGAAATGAAATAAATGAAGTGAGACCATATTTATATAATTGAACTTGTTCAGCTCATTGGGACTTCCACGGACACTTATATGGTTCGTGAAACATTTCACAGTCCGTGTAATTGGTCGTGGTTCACCACTGGCCAGACATCATTTCTACTGGGTATTATACGGCCCCTTATACGGACCGTATAATGTTTTACGGACCGTATAAGTCGGTCGTATAACTCCTTCTACCAGAAATGTTCTCCGTCGTTCGTTTGATCTCCAATCCTTGTGGAACCTTCTTAACACTTGTTTAATACTTCAACATCAATCTAAGAGATGTTATAACTCTTTCCCAAAGCATCATTAGAACATCATTAAGATCATTAACTCGCTACTCGTGATTCTTGCCCAACATACAACATATGACTCGCTTTCCTTAGCAATTTTCTTCTCTTACCTCGAATGTCTTTGGAAATATTAATTAGGACCATTAAAGGCTATTTCTTACTTATCAAAGCATCGTATATGTCGTACCCTTTGTTAGTCTATTCCTTTGTACGCTAACGGGATTTTTTTTGAGGTGTAACATTCTTTCCCCCTTTTGGAACATTCGTCCTCGAATGTTAAGTCATCGGGATTCTATAAAATTTCGCCGTAGTCTCCTTGTAATATTATGGCACTACCATCCTGTTACAACAACCCATAATAACATTGCCTCACAGGGCCACAACACAATAACAATATAAGTTAGTCACACACGACCCCTATGCATAAAAGAAAACATACATACCTCATAATTTTGATGCCTCATCATAAATCTCTTCCGGGGGCTGAAATAAGTGCGGATATGTGGATTTCATCTTCTCTTCTGCCTCCCAAGTTATCTCTTCTCGGTTATTATTTCGCCACAGTACTTTAACTGAAGCCACTTCCTTGTTTTGAAGTCTTCGTACTTGCCTATCTAAGATGGCAATGGGTACTTATTCATAAACTAGCTCCTCTGTCACCTGAACATCATCTATTGGCACAATCCTTGTAGGATCTCCAACACACTTGCGGAGCATTGAGACATGGAAAACTGGATGGACTAATTCAAGTTCTGGAGGCAAGTCCAATTCATAAGATACTTGACCCACCTTGCAGATAATTTTATAGGGTCCGATGTATCGAGTACTTAACTTTTCTTTCTTGCCAAATCTCATCACACCTTTCATTGGCGACACCTTCAAGAATACCCAGTCATCAACTTGAAATTCTAAATCTCGCCGGCGGTTATCCGCATAAGATTTTTGGCGACTTTGGGCTGTCAACAATCAATCTCGGATCACCTTGACTTTTTCTACTGCTTGCTGAATCAACTCAGGGCCTATTAGTTGCACTTCTCCTATTTCAAACCATCCAATTGAGGACCTGCACTTTCTTCCATATGAAGCTTCGTATGGAGCCATTTGGATACTGGAATGGTAGTTATTGTTGTACGCAAACTCAATAAGGGGTAAGTGTTCATCCCAACTACCACCAAAATCTAGAATACATGCTTTTAGCATATCCTCCAAGGTCTGAATGGTACGTTTGGCTTGTCCATCAGTTTGCGGATGAAATGCCGTGCTGAGCCTTACTTGAGTACCCAAACCTTCTTGGAAAGATTTCGCAACTTAGCTGTAAATTGCACTCCTCTATCCGTGATAATGGATATTGGAATACCATGGAGTCGCAAAATCTTCTTGAGATACAACCTTGCATAATTGTCACAACCTAATTTCTGATAAGGCATGATGAGCACCCGACCCTTACTTAAGGCCGAGCGAACCCGCAGACTCTCGTAATACTCATAATCATACTGGGCCCGGAAAACATAACATACGCACATAATGAAATTTTTTCAGAAACCAAACATGCCTTTCATTTTTTTTTTCAAATCAAATAAAATGCAAAACGTATGAAATCGTAATATAAGGCACAACGGTATTTCGGCTATATAGCCACTTGCCAAACACATCCGTAGCGTAATGCATACAAATACACCGGCTTACAGCCGCTTACAAAACAAACCCGACATATCATACACTCGACACCGCCTCGCAAAGTCTCTACCAACATCTCGTATACCATACAAGCACTCGGACTCGCGGCATTCGAGGAACCGGAGCTCGCCAATCCACCGGTGAACGTCTCCCGCTAACATCACCTACTCGTCCGGTAGCCGCGTGGCATGAAACGCCCCCCGAAGAAAGGAGGGGGGGGGTCGATGAATATGTCGAGTATGTAAAGCATAGCATACGAGTAAAATGAGATCATAACCGAAGTCGGGGTGAGTACAGAAAGTGAGCATAACAACCCGAATACCAAAGTACTTACATCCGACACACAAATCATACATACCCATACCGTACACATCATAACCTGTCATATGAGATAACATTAACCGATGGGGGATTTGCCTAAACTAATGTGGGATTTGCCTAAACCAATGTGGAATTTTGCCTCATCATTGGGTTTGCCCTACCACCGGCTCTGATATCAACTGACCATACTCATCATCTTATCATACATCACAGGCGGTCCATAGTGGAACCTGGCGGACAGAACGTGGTCGCCACCCTATCTGGCGCCACAACACAGCATAACACCGATTTAAGTTTCAAATATCCGTATCCCCATCACACATCATAACGCCATACACAGCATAACACCAAATATAAATGGAACCCGGCCCTCTAGTGAGGGGCTCGGTGAACCATAACACAGCATGACACCGAATATATCATAGTGCGCACGATCACATACCGGCCCGGGATCCTATGGAAAGAGGTAATAACGAACGTACGAGCGATTCGTAAGTAACCGTATGCATACACATCATTATTACAAACTCAACCGAATAACCAACACGAACTTTTATTTCAAAACCAATGTAGTCAAATCGAATTTCCTCCGAACGTCCCTTGGGAACATATCAAATAAAACTTTAGAAGTCGTAGTTACGTATAAAAATCATGTGCATAAAATCCTCATTTCGAACTCGACAAATAAATATATAATCATACTCGGGGGTCGGAAAAATAGTCATATTAAGCTTTTTCAAAATAAGTCGTCAAAACTTTACAAAAGAAAGTCGCGGGACCACGGACGAGCGTCAACCCAATCCGGGCCCGCCTATGAAAATTAAAGTCATTATACGTTATGAAATCATTTACGAGCATATCAAAGCCATCCGGTTCTGTTTACGAAAGTTACGGACGTTCGTAGTTACAAAACTCTTTTTGAAAACAAAACTTTTTATAAAACTTCTGAAGTCCAACCATACAAAAGACATATAAACCATAATTCGACGATATTAAGAATACGAATATCAGGAAACAAATGAGAATTGTTTACGAGCTTATCGAAGTAATCCGATTTTGTCCATGAAAGTTACGGACATTTTTAGAAATAAGGTCCTTTCGGAGTAAAACCGTTTACACAACATTTCAAACTCAATCATATCAAAAACATACGGACCATAGCCTGACCATACAAGAATGCCAACATCACAAGCAAATATGAATCATAAGCATACTCGAAACTTAAGAATGGAGTTACCCCGACGCACAAACCATGTCATACCTTAATCCCGTCTAAGACATGCCAAAAGAAAAGAAGGGTAAGCTTTACATACCTTGATTGCTTCCCAAGCTAATCCAACTCAAGTCTCAGCTTCTCAAAATCTACAACACGTCATTAGACACCAAACATTAGTCATAGGCACCTCGAAATCCCATGTTAAGTTCGTACTTTATTTACAGAAATTTGGGCAGCATTTCTCCTGAAAACTCAACACCCCGAGAATTCAACTCGGCCAAATATCCAACAACAATACCAACACCCATATCAACAATGTCCATACGCAATTCGAAACGCATTCTAACGTTAATAATTCCTTTCTACATAATTCGACAACATTCATGCATATTCACTTCAACTTCATATATTCAAACTAACATCAACGACCGCATATTCAAATATCAATCCAAAACCATTCAAACACGATTCAAGAACATTTCCAATAATCCGCACAATATTCAAGCAATCCAATTAATACTCTACTCCACCCGAAACCTCAAATTTCCATAAGAACAACAACAATACATTTTCTTCCTTCCAAATTCATAAACCATACTAACAATCCATACCTTAATAACATTAATCTCAAAAATAAAAGAAACCATACTAAGATCACATTAGGCCTCAAATCAGCCCACACGGTTTCTTAACTTCAACTTGGATTACTAACCTTCATTTTACATCGTAGAATTCATAACGACGACAACCAAAATACTAGATAACATTAATTCCTTTCTTGCTTACCAAACAGCCCCTAACCACGGCCCAACACCAACATATATAATCTCATGAGTTTCATTCATTTTTCCACACATTACCACAACACACAAACATGCTAAATTCAACTAACCCTCCACTCCTACACAACACACACTACACACGGCGACACACATACACACACACGGCTACACTTCATCCTTCATACTTTCATGAATTTCATTCATTTCCACACTCCACAACATCCACAACTATCAAATTACATTACATAAAATTGGTTCGTCATGCTTACACCAACAACATATGCTCACGGCCACAACTTCCAACATACACCCTTTCATGATTTTCCATCCATTTCCATGCACTATAACACGTTCAACACATCCATAAAACATGTAAAGAAGGATTAAATCTTACTTTTTCCATCAACTTCTCCCACGGCTAGCTTTTGTGAAACACGACAACGGGCGATTTTCTTGTTCTAACAACCACTCCACGTTAACGAGAACCTTCCAATTAGTAGGAAACCTAGAAGAAAATATTTTTCCATGATCAATTTTTGACCTTCAATTTTTCTCCTCCTTAACCGTTTTCTCCTTCTTCATCTTTCTTCAAGCTTCTTGAAATTTCTAGAGGTGAAGTGATGAAACAAGATGACTTTGTCATCTTTTATTCCACATAATAGCCAACCATGTGGCCATGGCCCACATAACCACATGGCCGGCCACATGGCTTCATATTTTCATGAATTAGCCAACTTTCCATAATTCATTTCTAGTCCCAAATTCTTCCAACTTCATTCTCTAATTTTTTTCCCTTATTCCAACCTTACCCTTAACACTTCATACCAACAAAAGATGAATACGCGACTTATGCATTGAGACAAAATCAACAAAACCGAAAATTAAAAGTCTTGTCCATAACTTGTCGCAACCAACTTAGAATATTCCAACGTACAAAGTACGGGGTATAACAATAATCTTCTGCTGAGTATGTGGTTCTGACTGGAAGAAAATGAGCTGCTTTCGTGAGTCTGTCCATGATCACCCATATGGAATCATACTTGCCTCAGGAATGAGGTAATCCCACAATAAAATCCATATTAATCACTTCCCGTTTCCAAGTAGGAATTTCCATTGATTGTAATAGTCTTCCTGGTTTTTGATGTTTGATCTTTACTTGCTGGCAATTTGGACATTGGGCTACAAATTCTGCTATGTCTCTTTTCATGCTATCCCACCAATACATCATCTTGAGATCATGATACATCTTTGTTGCTCCGGGATGAATAGAATACCAAGAATAATGAGCTTCTTCTAGAATCTGACGACACAATTCTGTAATGTTCGGAATGCATAGCCTGCCTCGGTATCTAAGAACTCCCTCTATAGAAGTTTCAAATGGAGACTTCCCTTTTGCATGACATGTATCTCTATAATGGCTCAATTGAGGATCTTCATATTGCCACTCTTTTACTTCCATGTTCAAGGACGAAACCGTGGTATTATTAACACTAACTCCTGCACCACCTGAATCAATTGTACGTACTCCAAGATTAGCTAGTTGGTGGAGCTCATAAATCAATTCTTTCTTCTCCGAATTAACTTCACATAAGCTACCCATTGATCGGCAGCTAAGCGCATCCGCTACTACATTTGCTTTCCCGGGGCAGTATAAAATATTCACATCATAATCTTTCAATAATTCTAACCACCGCCTTTGCCGCAGATTCAACTCCTTCTGTTTGAAAATGTATTGGAGACTCTAGTGATCTGTATAGATATCAACATGCACACCATACAAGTAATGTCTCCACATCTTTAATGCATAAATAACGACCAATTCGAGATCATGAGTTGGGTAGTTCTTTTCATGTTCCCGTAGCTATCTCGAAGCATAGGCAATGACTTTACTGTGCTGCATTAATACGCATCCTAACCCAACACCAGAAGCATCACAGTATACTACATAACCATCCGACCCTTCTAGAAGTGTCAAGACTAGAGCTGAGGTCAATCTGTCCTTCAACTCTTGGAAGCTACGCTCACAAGCATCATTCCACTGAAATTTAGCTGATTTCTGGGTCAGCTTCGTCAATGGAGCTGAAATAGATAAAAATTCCTCTACGAACCATCTATAATAACCTGTCAATCCCAGAAAACTATGAACTTCTGTAGGTGTCGTAGGCCTTGGACAAGTCTTCACAGCTTCAATTTTCTAAGTGTCGACTCGAATGCCATCATCTGAAATAACATGACCCAAGAGTGTCACAAAATTCAGCCAAAACTCACATTTTGAAAATTTTGCATACATTTCCTGAGTTCGAAGAACTCCAAGAACAATATGCAAATGATCTCCATATTCTGATTCTGTACGAGAGTACACCAGGATATCATCGATGAATACTATTACGAATAGATCCAAGAGAGGCCTGAATACATTATTCATCAAATTTAGGAACACTGCTGGGGCATTAGTTAGTCCAAATGACATCACCCGAAATTCATAATGGCCATATCTCGTTCTGAAAGCTGTCTTGAGAATATCTTCCTCTCTAACTCTCACTTGATGATAACCCGACCTCAAGTCTATTTTGGAAAACCACTTGGCGCCTTGTAATTGATCAAATAGATCATCAATTCTTGGAAGAGGATATTTGTTCTTTATCGTCACCTTATTCAACTGTCTATAATCGATGCACATTCGTAGGGAGCCATCTTTCTTTCTCACAAATAAGACTGGTGCTCCCGACGGTGATGAACTGGGTCTAATAAACCCCTTCTCGAGTAAATATTTCAACTGTGCCTTTAGTTCTTTCAATTCTGCCGGAGCCATTCGGTAGGGAGGAATAGAAATAGGCTTGGTATCCGACAACACATCAATGGCAAAGTCAATTTCTCTTTCTGGAGGAAGGCCTGGGAATTCATTTGGAAATACATCCGAAAATTCATTCACTAACGAAACGGATTGGAAAACTGGTGACTTTGCTTCGGTGTCATGAACTCGGACTAAGTGATAAATATAGCCCTTAGCTATCATCTTCCTTGCCTTAAGGTAGGAAATAAACCTACCTCTTGGAGATGCCGTATTACCTTTCCATTCAAGCACGGGCGCTCTCGGAAATTGAAATCGAACTACTTTCATTCGGCAATCAACATTAGCATAACATGAGGCCAACCAATCCATACCCATAATCACATCGAAATCTAACAATTTCAGCTCAACTAAATCAGCTTTAGTTTGGCAATCACATATCACAATCATACAATCTTTGTATACTTATCTAGCTATCACGGGATCACCAATCGAAGTAGATACCTCAAATGGTTTAATTGGCTCGAGTTTTACCCCAATACAACCAGCAACATATGGAGTAATATAGGATAAGGTAGAACCCGAATCTATCAATGCATACACATCATGGGAAAATACTGATAATGTACCTGTAGCCACATATGGGGAGGACTCGAGATCCTGCCGTGGGCTAAAGCATATATGCGGGCCGGTCGCACCCGAAGTAAATGCTCCCCCCTCGGCCTCTGCCTCGCTTTCTTTCGGGGATACGGGCGCGCCTGCCGGCGCACGGCGATGAGGACCGGTGCTGATCCTGTGGGCTGAACCCCACCTCTACCATACCTCGAAGGAAAATCACGCATCAAGTGTCCAGTCTGTCCACAAATATAACAACCATCTGTGCCCTGACGACATGGCCCCGAGTGTAATTTTCTGCACTTGCTGCATCGGGGAATCGGTGGTCTCCTCTTACTATAATCACCCCCAAACTGGGAACCAGAAGCTCTCGAACTCTGGCCCTGTCCTGAAAGAATGGAGCTATCAAATCTCCTGCCCGTAAATCATGGAGGTGCACTAGTCACCGACTGGCCTGAGTGTCTAGAATGTGTTTGCGGCGATCCCCCTCTATAATCACTGCCTGCCCCCATAGACCTGGCCCTCTTGCTTTGCCCTCTATCAACATCACAATCACCCCTTTGTGGAGGTTGTTGTCCTTCTAGATTTTGGGCATGGGATTGAATACGGGAAATGTCCATCCCATCTTGCAACAAAGCCGTCAAACAATCTTTAAATAAATGTGGCCCTAAGCCACTCACAAATCTATGCACCCGATCTCCCATATCGGCCACCATAGTCGGGGCATATCTAGCCAATGAATTAAACTGAAGGCTATACTCCCAGGCACTCATATTTCCTTGCTTTAGATTTAGAAATCTATCCGCTCTAGCTCGACGGACCTTGGGTGGCAAATAATGGCGAATGAAAGCATCTACGAATTCTTGCCAAACAAGAAGAGGCGCATTCTCTTTTCTCGATGCTATCCAATTATTATACCTTAATACCGCCACATCTCGGAGTCTATACGATGCCAACTCCACGGATTCAGTCTTGAAGGCATGAATAATCTTTAATGTCCTCAACATTTCATCAATAAAGCCTTGCGGATCTTCATCCGGCTTTGACCCAAAGAACTCTGGAGGATTCATGCTCATAAAGTCACGGGCTCTAGTACTAGCTGACCGATCACTTGGGCCCACATTCGCCGCGTCGTGCTCGAGTGGCAACTAACCGTGTCAATAAGTGAATAGCTTGACCACTTGTTGACCCGAAGTAGCCGGTGGAGGAACCGGAGGCATATGAGGCCGGAGTTCGAAGCACCTTCTTGTTCTCTCGTACAGCGAGATGGAAAAAGCATTAGATGGAGCCTCATTATGTGATTCACCCTCATCTACGTTCATTGGCGGCTCTCTTTCTGCCCGCCTTTTCATCGTAGTCTTGCCCTTCTGGGCGGCTTTAGCTTTTCCCTTTGGCGGCATTTCTGAAATCACAACACACTATTAGGGAGGATAAAATCTTATAGCACAGCTCTATCGCACGATCTCTTAAGATGAAAGACGGTCATTTTTCCTAAATGTCTTGTAGCCTCCTGTTTATTAGCGTGGTGCACAACATACCATAAACAAGACTCTACTAGACACGGCTCATAGACACTTCCTAGGACTGAACAGCTCTGATACCACTTTTGTCACGACCCGACTACGGCCATGACGGGCACCCGGGGCTAACCACCGAGCACCACGCATTCTATTACTTGTCTGCTCTCATTCATATTTCTTATACACATAATCATGGAAAACTTTTATCATTGTAAACATATTCACTTTATATACATAGGCCCTTCGGCTATCAAAATAATATATACATATACAACGAGAAACTTATGAGACCATACTACCCACACTGCGTATCTATGAGCCTCTACTAGAGTGCTAGACATATGGACGGGACAGACCCCCCGTCATGCCCAAAAACATACATACATATATATATATATATATATATATATATATATATATATATATATATATATATATACATATAGAAAAATAATCAATGGCACCTCCGAAAATAGAGTGCTCTCAATCAGCTAATAGCTCCTACGCGTCTAGATCACCTCCCCATCTACCCGGGCATGAACACAGCGTACAAAGAAAACGGATGTCAGTACGAACATTGTACTAAGTATGTAAGGCATGAATGAAATGAACATAATAGAGAAATCATAAGGCATAAGATGAGGACATAACCTGCGTACTCTTTGATTGGATACATTTTATACATATATCATACGTAGCATATCATATGAGTTACCATAACACATACATCATCTTATCATACACACATCATCATCGTTAACCCGCGTCCGGTAACCCTCATATGCAGTCCACTAGTGGTGATCGTGTTCCGTGCGCGGTGGAACCATAGCAGCCCGCCGTAGCGGTGACATGTCCAGCCATTTAGGCACGGTGGAATCACAAGCAGCCCGCCTTAGCGGTGACATGTTCGGCCATTTAGGCGCGATGGAATTATATCATTGTACACATCATAGGCTTATCATTATTATTCATCTCATAGGCATATCATGGCTTTATCATAACTTAGCATCATTATATATTTATCATCAAACATACATTAGAACTTGAAGGTAACTATAGCTATGTCGGGGTGACATAAGGTCGTGAACCCCCGATTACGTTATGAAGTGATCATAATCGTTATATCTCACCTTGGAGGGACTAACGTTTTAAGGTGAGTGCACATAAGGAAAGCATCAATAGATCATAGTTAACACCATTAGCTTTGTAGGCACGACATATCATAATCTCTAGAATCTTTAGACTTAAGCTTATCATCATTATTATCGTACGTATAGTATATCTCTTATCTCATATGACTATTTATGAACAAGGACTCGTAGTTTTCTTGAAGATAGGAGATTCATGAAGAAGAAGGAAATTCATGTCATAAGATTCATGCCTCAGAAAGAAAGGACTAGCGTCACATACCTTTTTCGTTTAACTATTCTATTGCTTGCTCATTCTCCTTTAATGCACACGTTCTACCTTCAAGAGCTAGAATTCGTATCGACATTAGCTAAACAATTATAAAGACGTGCTTACTAAAGCTAGAGAAAATTGAACAGCGTTTCCTTTGTTTATACGACTTCCTCCATATCCCATATCAACTCCCAAACATTCATAACAACAATCACAATATCATAAACAACAATCGTCATTCGTTTACATTATTCACATTTCACGATTTCCCTTCAATTCTCCAAAATCATGATCATAGTTCACTATCATGTTTCTTCACATATAATACTCATTCCATGTTCTACATACCATTCATAATCTACTTATAATCATAACATATCCATATCCATGATTCATTCCAAGCTATGGCTCGACAATGACACTATCCCCACATTTATGACCCATTTCCTATATTCTACTACAATCCAAGCGTTTCAAATTTTCAATACTTCAAACAACATGAAAAGACCAAGAAAATTACCTTAGATATTGGAAGAACAAGCCTTGAGTGGAGATTCCCTTCTTACACCAAAAACCCTAATTCACTTCCAATGGGATTTCTTGACTTAGATGAACTTCAATGGGTTTTACACTCTTGATTCACTTGAATACTTGATATTGATCTTTGATTTCCTCTGTTTTCTTGTAGATGAAGTATATGGAACCTTCTAGAGGTCTTGAGAGAGATGATGAAGTGTGTGGAAATGAAATAAATAAAGTGAGACCACATTTATATAATTGAACTCATTCAGCTCGTCGGGACTTCCACGGACACTTATATGGTCCGTGGAACATTTCACGATCCGTGTAACTAGTCGTGGTTCACCACTGGCCAGACATCATTTCTGCTAGGTATTTGTTACACCTCGGAAATTTCTCCGTGCTTGTGTGAGGGGTAGAATTATGGAAGACTTGAATATATGGTGTTTCGCTAGGGCGGGAATGGCTAAAGATGAATTTCTGGAAATAAGAAAGTTGCAGGAAATTTTCTCGTCCAAAGGGTCGTATATGGCACTATACGGCCCGTAAAGTGATTGACGGACCGTATAGTGCAATCGTCCTCCCGGTTGCCAAAATTCCGACTTTCGTTAAGTGTGAAATGGTTAAATACGATTAGGAGGACGGTCCGTATACTAGTTTACGGACCGTAAACATCGGTCGTAAAATGCCATGTTCTCAGTTCAACTTTACTCGTCTTTTTTGAAATGGTTAAATACGTCCACGGTGGACGGACCGTAAACTACAATACGGTCCGTAAACCGCAATTTCTGACCACCGTTCATCCCATGATTTTCATTAAAGACCAGATTTTGACTTATTAAAAAGGGAATTGGGCTTCTTTTCACTTCATTTTTTCACCAACACAGTTCAAGAGACTTCTAGAACTCTCCAAAATATTCCTCCACAAGAACTCAAGAGAATCAAAGGAAAAAACAAAGAATCAACCCCATCAATTCATGAAACCAAGTATAAGAACACAACAAAGGTCATCTAAGTGAAGAAATCCCAAGAAGGAAGAACTAGGGTTTTGGCTAAGCGAAGTATTTCAACTTAAAGATTGTTCAACCACCATCCAAGGTAAGTTTTATGATTATTCTACATTGTTTGAAGTATTGGGAAGCTTAGACACTTGAAATATAAGGGAACATAGAAATGGGTCATTGTGGGTGAATAGTGACACAAGTGAATAGTAGTTGACTTGAATTAGGAATATTGAAGGGTTGTGATTATAATATGCTATAAATGATGTTTATATCACGAAACGAGTATGAAACGCACGAAAACGCAAGGAGGAGCTAGAAGTAGAAATAAAAGGGGAAATTGGAGAAAATGGTGGTTTTTGATAAATGTACGTAACGACGACTTTTGGTTGCGACATGGTGAATAATGTTAGGAACATTGGGAGTGGATATAGAACACGGGAAAATTAGTATAGACAACGAAAACGCCCAACTCTTCTAGAACTAGTGACGCGTTCTTGTCATTAGCTTACTAAGTATAATACGAATTCTCTTATGAAGGTAACGACGCGATATTGAAGAAGAGCAAGCGAGCGATAACCTAGCTAAGCGACCAAGGTATGTGAGACTAGTCTCTTCTTTCCATGGCATGAATTTTGTAGCATGATTTCCTTCTTCTTCGTGGACTCCTTAAATCCGAAAAGCTTATGACCGTGATTTGCTACACAAGGTAATGAGTTAGAGCACGCAAAGACGATGGTCATGATAGGATGTTATTCATTGCACACACTCACCTCATATACAAATCCCACCGAGGTGAGGCGTGAATGCTTATAAACGTTCATAAAGGAATCGAGAGTTCACGACCTCGCGTCACCCGGATGAAGTATAGATGTCCTAAAAGGTTTTCATATATATGTATTACGATAAGTATACCTATAATGAGCATATGATGTCCGGCCACGATAAAAGTATGATGCATTCTTGAGATGATTAATAGTAATGTGTAATGATTGATTTTGTAAGGATGATATATACACCGCGCCCTAGTTGGCGGGCGATCACCGCTAAGGCGGGCACTATATACACCGCGCCTAGTTGGCGGCGATCGCCGCTAAGGCGGGCGGCCATATACACCATGGCCGGTTGGCGTAGGCGGACACCACTAAGTGGGCGGCATGAGGAAAGACTGGGACGCGGGCAAATGTTATTGATGATCACACCGTACCGATAAGGACGGGCGGTTGCATATTATGCATATGTGAGACTATGATGAGTATGAGTAAGACGACATGCATTAGTTCTTTCAAAATTGTTATTCGGATATTTCATATGATGTTCACACTATGTTAGCACTACTTCCCCTTCTTTGTTTATGTCTCTCATACTCGGTACATTATTCGTGCGACGTCCGTTTCTTGGACGCCGTGTTCATGCCCACAGTAGACAAGGAGGCGACTTGACCCGGATGCGTAGTTCCGACAACGATTGAAAGCACCCCATTGTTCGGAGGTGCCTATGACTAATTCTTTTTGTTATATATATATCTATTTTGGGTATGACGGAGCCTTGTTCCGTCTATATGTACTGATAGGTCCATAGAGGCTCTAGACACGCGGTGTGGGTCGGATGGTCTCACGGATAGCATTATTATGTATATATGCATCTATGTTTTGAAGGCCGAAGGGCAAATGCATGTAAGTATTTATGTTCTATATAGAAAATATGTATTCCCTCCAATTGGCGTATAAGATTTGCGAAAGTATCAGTAAACGATCAAGAGGGATAGTAGAGTGAGTGGTGCTCGTGGTTAGCCTCGGGTACCCGTCGCGGCCCCTAGCTGGGTCGTGACAAAAGTGGTATCAGAAAAGCGATTCCCCTAGGAAGTGTCTAGGAGCCGTGTCTAGTAGAGTCTTGTTTATGGTGTGTTGCGCGCCACGCTAATAAACAAGGGGCTACAGGGCATTTAGGAAAATGACCGTCTTTCTTCTTATGAAATCGTGCGATAGAGCCATGCGTAAGAATTGTATCCTCCCTAATAGTGTGTTGTGATTTCAGAGATGCCGCCAAAAGGAAAAGCTAAGGAATTTTGCCCGAGAAGGGCAAGACTACGACTAAAAGGCAAGCGAACGAGAGCCTCCGATGAATGTGGAGGAAGGTGAATCCCCAAATGAGGGCGTCTCCGACGGCGGAGGGACAAGGAGGAGCCTCGGCTTCAAATCCTCCACCGGTTGCTTCGGGTCAACAAGTGACCGAGGCTATATAGTTATTGACCCAGTTGGTCGCCACTCAGGCACAGCGGCAAAATGCGGGGTCGAGTGATCGTTCATCTAGTGCGAGAGCCCGTGATTTTATGGCCCTAAATCCCCCGGAATTCTTCGGGTCAAAGCGGAGGAAGATCGCAAAATTTCGTTGATGAAATGTCCAGGACTTCTGATTATTCATGCACGAGACCGAGTCCATGGAGTTGGCTTCTTATAGGCTCCGCGATGTGGCGGTGTTGTGGTACAAGGGTGGATAGCAACAAGGCGAAATGCATCTCCTCCCGTGTGGCAAGAGTTTGAGGATGCCTTTATTCGTCACTATCTACCACCCGAAGTTCGCCGAGCTAGAGCGGACAGTTCGGAACCTAAAGCAAGGGGCATGAGCGCCGAGAGTATAGTATGAGGTTCAATTCGTTGACGGTATGCTTGACCTTAGTGGCCGACATGGGAGACCGGGTTTATCGATTTGTGAGTGGACTAGGGCCACATATATATAAAGAATGTTTGACGGCCTCTTTGCAAGACGGGATGGACATTTCCCGAATACGGGCCCATGCCCGAATCTTGAGGAACGACAACCGCCCCGAAGAAGTGATCGTGATGCGGCGAGACGGGGGCAAGAGGGCCGGATCTATGGGGGCGAGTAGTGAGTATAGAGGGGGATCGAGGGACATATTCAAGGATCGGCCCGGTGCGCCTCCAGATTCCCGGATAGGAGGGTTATCGCTCTTTCCACGGGACGGGGCCGAGTTCGAGGGGGTTCTCGGTTGGGGACTATCGGCGAGAGACCTCGGTACCGCGATGCGCCTCGGACTATCGGATGCTTGCTATACGTAGGCGTCATTATATCAGTTGAACAACGGGATAATATGAGCAAATTATGTTAAGTTATGGAAATACCATTCGGGACTAGAAGTCGGAATTTTCTTTAATCATGACCTTATTCTAATTAAGGGGTATATGACTTTCTTGGCTTGGAAATTATTAAGTAAACATTTGGGGCCAAAAATGAAATAAGAAAAATTTGAAAATCATGGAAATTTGGGGGCCAAAGTGGCCGGCCACCATAGTTGTGGGCCAAGCCACATGGATATATTTTATGGGGTAATTTTAAAAAGATGACTTATCATCTTTCTCTTCAATTGTTCTAGAGAAATCAAGAGATTAAAAAGAAGAAAGAAGAAGAAGCTCTCGGGTTTGAGGGAGAAAATCAAGACCAAGAAACTTGCATGAAAAAAAATTGGCTCTTGTGGTAAAACAACTAACTCAAGGGTGCTTATCAACGTGGAAGCGTCGTTGGAATCATTGGATCATCCGTTTTCATTCTTGGAAGCCTTAGTGGCCGTGTGAAGTGAAGGAGTAAAGGTAAGAATTACTCCTTTTTCTTGTGTTATGAATGGTATAGACTTGTCGTATTATGTAAATATGAATGAAATTTATGGAAATCTATGTGTTGGAATCAAGTCGTGAATGTGGTGGATGCATGGCTTGTAGCCGTGCATGTGTAGTAGTGTGTAGAATTGATGAATTGAATTATATGTAGCATGCTTTCTTGTCGTTGTGGTGTGTTAGAATGAAAGGAATCACTTATGTGTGTGTGGATGTGGAGACAGCCGTATGTAGGCCATGAAAGGTAATAAATATGAATTAAGGTTACTTAATGTGCTAGTTGTCGTCATTGTAAATTCTATGTCGATAATGAGCGTTTGGTGGATTTAGTTAGTGTCGCCATGATTGCGGGCTGTTTTGGAATTCATGGTACTTGCAATGTAAATTTTGTAATTAAGAAGATGACATTATTAATGCATGGAATTGGTAATATAATTTATAGAATTTGAAAGCAAGAAATGTGGAAGTAGTGTTCTCGGGTTGGGAATGGAATTCGGGTAACTTGGGCCATTGTTTAGATTATTTGAAAAAGTGTATGCATTGCTTAGAGTGTTATGGCATATGGTTTGAATGAGTTTGGACTATTATTGTTGTGGTTTGGTTTCTTGTTGGTTTGTTGTTGAAACTAGCCGAGTTGGAATCTCGGGGTTGGTGCATTTACGGAAATCTTTGTCGAAATTTCTATAGAATCTAATATTTGTTTGGAATTGAATGTCTAAAGGTGTATGGCTAATGTTAGTGTGCTTTGCGTTATGTAGATTTTGGAATTGCCGAGGGTTGAGGCTAGGCTTGTCTTGCGATTGACTGAGGTATGTAAGGCATCGCTTTCCTTTAGTTGGCATGTCCTAGAACTAGTAGGCTATGCCCCGCGTCTCGGGGTTATCCCGTTCTTAAATCCAAGCTTAGATACGCACTTGCTTGACCCTAAAGGTCGATTCCTTGTTGTGTTCAATATGATGTTCTTAAGCTTTCAAATGAATGACTTTTCAAAGACTTATGAAATTTTGACTACAAAGAGGTCCGAAACTTCAAACGTCCGTAACTTCTGCATACGACCTCGAAACACCCCAAAACATAATATATAAGTTCATAAGGTATAACTCTTCCCCACCCCTCGTAGTCGGGCTCGGATGGGGGTCGGCACCCGTCCGTGGGGCCCGCGGCCTTTTTATGCCACCTTTATGGATTTTTCAGAAAATTTAATATTTTCTTTATTATGATTTTCTCATATGGATTTCTTATTTACTTAAAGAGTACTGTTTATGATTGTGATGCATATGATCACTCACGACTCTGCTCGTGCTTATGGTTATTGCTTCGTTCACCGGATCCCGGGCCGGTTATGATTCGTGCGCATTATGATAAGTTCCGGTGTGATGCTGTGCTACGGTTCACCGAGCTCCTCGCTAGAGAGCCGGGTTCCGTTTATATTGGTGTTATGCTGTGTACGGTGTTATGGTTGGCTATGATGTGTTACGGGGATATGTCGGGTTACGGAGATATGAAACTTTCCGGTGTGATGCTGTGGTATGGCGCCATCGACAGGCGGGCGACCATCGTTCTAAGAGCCTGCGCATGACTTATATTTTGATTACATATTTGACATTTTACATATCATGTCTACCTTCTGTATTCTGTTATTGTGATTCTGTACTTCTGCTTTACATACTCAGTACATATTCCGTACTGACCCCCTGTCTTCGGGGGCTGCGTTCATGCCCGCAGGTACAGACGCTCCGCTTGGTGATCCACCCGCCTAGGACACCTATTCAGCTTTCTGGGATCGCTCCTTCTTCCGGAGCTCATATATTTTGGTATATATTTTATTCTGATGTATATGTACACTATTATTCAGGGGTACGACGGGGCCCTGTCCCGTCATATGTTTTCGTTATTCTGTTTAGAGGTCTGTGGATATGTACGTGGGTTCTGGCTATGTCTGTACAGCATATGTGTATGTGATATGTTCTGGGCGGTTCGCCGCCACGGCAGCCTTGCCGGCTTGCCTGTATATGTATATATGGTTATGTTGGCCCTGTGTGGCCTTTGTTGGTATTTTCTGCGTGCAGGTTAATTTTGGCTAGTAAGAAAAATAGAGGAAACTCTGCCCGAATTTTATTAAATATTTGAGTTACTATTTTGGGACTTTGGTACGTATGGGTGCCCAGGTCGGGCGCTAGTCACGGCCTACGGGGTTGGGTCGTGACAAAAGTGGTATCAGAGCGGTTCGTCCTCGGAATGTCCACAGGCCGTGTCTAGTAGAGTCCTGTTTATCGGTGTGTTGTGCACCACATCTATAAACAGGAGGCTACAGGACATTTAGGATACTGTCTTTCTTTCTGATCTTAGATCGTGCGATAGAGCTGTGTTATTAGGATGACTTCTTTTCTAACGATCTGTTATGTTTTCAGCGATGCCCCCAAGAAAGACGACAGCTGCCCAGAAGGGCAAGTCTACTGCTGCGGGAGAGACTAGTAGGGCCCAGAGAGTTACCAGGGCCCGTGCCCAGCTCGAGCCGGAGATTGCGCCCCGGTCGGCCAGTTCGGCCACCCCATCACCACCAGGGGGGCACAGAGCAGCAGCGGCGACAGGACAGGCGGCGGCTCCACCGCCCGCTCCTGAGGTTCGAGTGCCCGAGCCTCCAGCTCCTCAGCCTGGGGCGGAGGACAGGTCTTTGAGGGATGCTGTCCAGCTGTTGACCAGATTGGTGGCGGGGCAGGTACAGAGACAGGGGGCTGGAGATGATTATGCTGGTGGACGCGATAGCCAGAGGGCTCGATATTTCCTGACCTGTAATCCGCCAGAGTTTTTCGGGTCAAAGCCCGAGGAGGACCCGCAGGAGTTTATCAGAGAGATGCGGCGTACGCTGCGACTCATTAGGGCCTCCGAGACTGAGTCAGTGGAGCTGGCGTCGTATCGGCTGCACGATATAGCAGCCAATTGGTTTGAGTCGTGGGAGCTGTCCCGGGGTGAGGGCGCGCCACCAGCTGTATGGGATGAGTTCACAGAGGCTTTTCTTGCCCACTTTCTACCCCCAGAGGCCAGACGCGCCAGGGTTCACAGGTTTATACATTTGCGGCAGAATGGTAGGAGCGTCCGGGAGTACAGCCTGGAGTTTGATTCTTTAGCCAGATATGCTCCTCACATTGTGGCGGACATGGCCGACAGGGTACACCAGTTTGTTATGGGGCTGGATGATTATTTGATCGATAGCTGTATGTCGATGGGCGCTCGGTCGGCATGGATATTGCCGGGTACGAGCATATGCCCGGGGCATGGAGGAGCGGCACGGGGGCGCCGGCCCGGCCCGGAGTTATGATAGGCGCCGGCCCAAGGGGCTAGGTCGGCCGGGTATTCGGGGATTCTCGGCGAGACGGCCTCGGCGGCGGCACGGCGGACATTCCTCCCGGCCGGCCGGAGTACACCCCCTCGGCCTACGGGCGGGGAGACCCGACGGTAGTGCGGATACTCGGGGAGCGGTCGAGCTCCGGGGCTTCGGAGCCCACGGGCGGCGAGAGGTACCGGTCGGTTGAGCCACCCGGACCTCCGTGTTCCTGCGTGGGAGGTACCACCACAGAGGGGTGCTATCGGGCTACAGGTGCTTGCTTTATCTGCGGCCGCCAGGGCCATATTATGAGAGATTGCCCGCGTGGGAGTAGTGCAGGTGGTGCGGCGCAGCCTACAGGTTCAGGTGCTGGTTCATCTTCCTCATCAGTAGCCATGCGCCCTGCGGGGCGAGGTATGCCGGCACAGTCAGGCCGCGGTAGAGGCCGTGGCGGAGCGTCCAGTTCTAGCGGTCCCTCGAACCGCATATATGCCTTAGCCAGCCCGTCGGGACCGGGAGGCATCACCTAATGTGGTTACGGTACATTATTGGTTTTCTCTCGATTTGTATATGCATTGATTGATCCTGGTTCTACCTTATCATATATTTCTCCTCTTATTGCTGATAAAATTGGGATTAAATCTGAACCAATAGAACCGTTTGAGGTAGCCACTCCGGTAGGGGATTCTATTATTGCTAGACAGGTATATAAAGATTGTTCGATAATTGTCTGTGATCGATGCACTAAGGCAGATTTGGTAGAGCTAGACATGATTGAATTTGATGTTATTATGGGTATGGACTGGTTGGCTTCGTGTTATGCTAATGTTGACTGCCAAAAGAAAGTAGTCGCTTTCGGTTCCCGGGCGAACCGGTTATAGAATGGGCGGGTAATCTTGCAACGCCGAGGGTAAGTTTATTTCATACCTCAAGGCCGGGGAAATTGATCGAAAGGGCTATATCTATCATCGGTTCGCGTGCACGATTTAAAGGCTGAAGCGCCTACTATTCGATCTGTCCCGGTGGTTAATGAATTCCACGATGTGTTCCGGACGAGCTTCCGGGTCTTCCTCACGAACGGGAGATAGAATTCACAATAGATCCGTGCCGGACACCCGGCCCATATCTATTCCTCCGTACGGAATGGCACCAATGAATTAAAAAGAATTGAAAGAACGGTGAAAGATGCGCTAGAGAAAGGCTTCATCCGACCCGACACCCACATCGCCACGGGGGAGCGCCGGTATTATTTGTAAGAAAGAAAGACGGTTATTAACGGATGTGCATTGATTATCGGCGGTGAACAAGGTAACTATAAAGAATAAATACCCCCTCCCCGGGATTGACGATTTGTTTGACCGGTTGCGGGGAGCCAAATGTTTTTCAAAGATAGACACACGGTCCGGTTATCACCAGTGCGAGTGCGGGAGGCGGATATTCCCAAACGGCCTTCGGGACCGGTATGGGCACTATGAATTCAGAGTTATGTCTTTCGGGCTGACGAATGCTCCGGCGGTATTCATGGATCTTATGAATCGGGTATTCAGGCCGTTCTTGGATATGTTCGTGATCGTGTTCATTGATGATATTCTGGTTTATTCCCGGTCAGAGAACGAGCACGCAGATCATCTGAGAACAGTTCTTGGGGTACTACGACAACAGAAATTATATGCAAAATTTTCGAAATGTGAATTCTGGTTAACATCAGTGGCATTCTTGGGACACATTATTGGAGCTGATGGTATTCGGGTGGACACCCAGAAGATCGAAGCGTTGTGAAGAATTGGCCCCGGCCTTCAACGCCGACGAGAGGTTCGTAGTTTCACGGGATTGGTTATTATAGAAGATTTGTGGAGAAATTCGCTTCCATTTCAGCGCCTTTAACAAGGCTAACGCAGAAGGGAGCCAAATTCCAGTGGACGGATGCCTGTGAGCGGAGCTTTCAATTATTGAAGGAGAAATTGACTACAGCTCCCGTCCTGACACTTCCCGAGGGACCAGACGGGTATGTCATTTATTGTGATGCTTCAGGTGTCGGCCTAGGTTGTGTATTAATGCAGCACGGCCGAGTCATAGCATATGCTTCCCGACAGCTCAGAAAACATGAAAAGAATTACCCCACTCATGATTTGGAGCTCGCAGCGGTGATTCATGCCTTGAAGATGTGGAGACATTATTTATATGGCGTCCATGTTGATATCTACACAGATCACAAGAGTCTTCAATATATCTTTAAAGCGAAGGAGCTTAATTTGCGGCAGAGACGGTGGTTAGAGTTGCTGAAGGATTATGACGTCGATATTCTATACCACCCGGGAAAAGCCAATGTTGTTGCAGATGCCCTCAGCCGCAAATCTATGGGTAGTTTGGCGGATGTTCCATCGGACAAGAAGGAAATGGTTCGTGAAATTCATCAGCTGGCAAGCCTTGGAGTCCGTTTGGCCGAATACGGCAATGCGGGATTTGTCGTGGAGTTGCGAGAATCTTCTATACCGGAGGAAATTAAGCGTCGCCAATATGAAGATCCCATTATGGTTCATTATAGAGACACAGCCCCGAGAAAAGAGAAGACTCCGTTCGAGATTACATCGGATGGGATATTATTATACAGGGGTAGACTGTGTGTACTGCCAGTTGCAGATTTACGGCGACAGGTTATGGGCGAGGCGCATTATGCCCGCTATTCTGTCCACCCAGGGGCTACAAAAATGTACCACGATCTCAGGTGTCTATACTGGTGGGACGGCATGAAAAAGGATATAGCAGAATTTGTCGCACAGTGTCCAGCGCCGGCAAGTCAAGATTGAGCACCAGAAACCCGGTGGGCTACTACAGGAAATGGAGATACCTACGTGGAAGTGGGAAATAATTAATATGGATTTCATCGCAGGTTTGCCCCGTACTCCGCGGAGGTATGATTCTATCTGGGTTATTGTTGATAGGCTGACAAAATCAGCCCATTTCCTCCCAGTCAGAACCACTTATTCAGCTGAGGATTACGCCAGATTGTATATTAAGGAGATAGTAAGGCTTCATGGAGTTCCCACATCTATTATTTACGACGAGAGGCACTCGGTTTACAGCCAATTTCGGAGATCCTTTCGGGAGGGATTGGGGACGCGGTGAGTCTCGGTCGACATTCCATCCCGGTCAGAACGGACGGGCCGAGCGCACTATTCGGACATTGGAAGATATGTTGCGAGCTGCGTTATTGATTTCGAGAGGTAGCGGGATGAACACTTGCCATTAATTGAATTTGCCTATAATAATAGCTACCACTCCAGCATCCAGATGGCACCGTACGAGGCTTTATATGGCAGGAAATGCAGATCACCAATTGGCTGGTTCGATGTGGGTGAGACTCAATTAATTGGTCCGGATATAATCCAGCAAGCGGTGGACAAAGTAAAGCTTATTCGAGAAAGGCTATTAGCGGCCCAGAGTCGACAGAAATCGTACGCAGATAATCGACGTCGGCACTTGGAATTTGAGGTTGGTGATTGGGTATTCCTGAAGGTATCGCCTATGAAAGGTGTTATGAGATTCGGTAAGAAAGGAAGCTCGGTCCAAGATACATCGGGCCTTATCAAATTATTCGAAGAATAGGCAAAGTTGCTTATGAATTGAATCTACCGGTGACTTGGGACCGGTGCATCCGGTATTCCATGTTTCTATGCTCCGTAAATGCATTGGTGACCCTTCCGAGAATATTCCCGGTGGATGATATCCGGGTCACGGAGGAGCTGTCCTATGAAGAGCGCCTATAGCTATATTGGATCGGCGGTTAAAAAGGTTGCGGAACAAAGAAGTAGCCTCCGTTAAGGTCTTTGTGGCGTAACAACAATCGGGAAGAAGATGACACGGGAAGGAGGAGGGCGATGAAGAAGAAATATCCTCACCTATTTTCGGTGCCCGCAGGTAATTTAAATTCCCTACTTGATTATTTATAAGCTACGAAGAACTCCCCCAAATTATTTGTAAAACCCGTGAGGGTAGTTTAACATTCGAGGACGAATGTTCTAAAGGGGGGGAGGATGTTATATCCCGTATTTTGAACAACGGGATAATATGAGCAAATTATGTTAAGTTATGGAAATACCATTCGGGACTAGAAGTCGGAATTTTCTTTAATCATGACCTTATTCTAATTAAGGGGTATATGACTTTCTTGGCTTGGAAATTATTAAGTAAACATTTGGGGCCAAAAATGAAATAAGAAAAATTTGAAAATCATGGAAATTTGGGGGCCAAAGTGGCCGGCCACCATAGTTGTGGGCCAAGCCACATGGATATATTTTATGGGGTAATTTTAAAAAGATGACTTATCATCTTTCTCTTCAATTGTTCTAGAGAAATCAAGAGATTAAAGAGAGAGAAAGAAGAAGAAGCTCTCGGGTTTGAGGAGAAAATCAAGACCAAGAAACTTGCATGAAAAAAATTGGCTCTTGTGGTAAAACAACTAACTCAAGGGTGCTTATCAACGTGGAAGCGTCGTTGGAATCATTGGATCATCCGTTTTCATTCTTGGAAGCCTTAGTGGCCGTGTGAAGTGAAGGAGAAAAGGTAAGAATTACTCCTTTTTCTTGTGTTATGAATGGTATAGACTTGTCGTATTATGTAAATATGAATGAAATTTATGGAAATCTATGTGTTGGAATCAAGTCGTGAATGTGGTGGATGCGTGGCTTGTAGCCGTGCATGTGTAGTAGTGTGTAGAATTGATGAATTGAATTATATGTAGCATGCTTTCTTGTCGTTGTGGTGTGTTAGAATGAAAGGAATCACTTATGTGTGTGTGGATGTGGAGGCAGTAGTATGTAGGCCATGAAAGGTAATAAATATGAATTAAGGTTACTTAATGTGCTAGTTGTCGTCATTGTAAATTCTATGTCGATAATGAGCGTTTGGTGGATTTAGTTAGTGTCGCCATGATTGCGGGCTGTTTTGGAATTCATGGTACTTGCAATGTAAATTTTGTAATTAAGAAGATGACATTATTAATGCATGGAATTGGTAATATAATTTATAGAATTTGAAAGCAAGAAATGTGGAAGTAGTGTTCTCGGGTTGGGAATGGAATTCGGGTAACTTGGGCCATTGTTTAGATTATTTGAAAAAGTGTATGCATTGCTTAGAGTGTTATGGCATATGGTTTGAATGAGTTTGGACTATTATTGTTGTGGTTTGGTTTCTTGTTGGTTTGTTGTTGAAACTAGCCGAGTTGGAATCTCGGAGCTGGTGCATTTACAGGGGAAATCTTTGTCGAAATTTCTATAGAATCTAATATTTGTTTGGAATTGAATGTCTAAAGGTGTATGGCTAATGTTAGTGTGCTTTGCGTTATGTAGATTTTGGAATTGCCGAGGGTTGAGGCTAGGCTTGTCTTGCGATTGAGGTATGTAAGGCATCGCTTTCCTTTAGTTGGCATGTCCTAGAACTAGTAGGCTATGCCCCGCGTCTCGGGGTTATCCGTTCTTAAATCCAAGCTTAGATACGCACTTGCTTGACCCTAAAGGTCGATTCCTTGTTGTGTTCAATATGATGTTCTTAAGCTTTCAAATGAATGACTTTTCAAAGACTTATGAAATTTTGACTACAAAGAGGTCCCGAACTTCAAACGTCGTAACTTCACGCATACGACCTCGAAACACCCCAAAACATAATATATAAGTTCATAAGGTATAACTCTTCCCCACCCCTCGTAGTCGGGCTCGGATGGGGGTCGGCACCGTCCGTGGGGCCCGCGGCCTTTTTATGCCACCTTTATGGATTTTTCAGAAAATTTAATATTTTCTTTATTATGATTTTCTCATATGGATTTCTTATTTACTTAAGAGTACTGTTTATGATTGTGATGCATATGATCACTCACGACTCTGCTCGTGCTTATGGTTATTGCCGTTCACCGGATCGG
The DNA here is from genome assembly GCF_029784015.1 of Lycium ferocissimum. Classification (NCBI taxonomy): domain Eukaryota; kingdom Viridiplantae; phylum Streptophyta; class Magnoliopsida; order Solanales; family Solanaceae; genus Lycium; species Lycium ferocissimum. The sequence continues at coordinate 31,605 of NW_026725940.1, forward strand.
GCCGGTTATGATTCGTGCGCATTATGATAAGTTCCGGTGTGATGCTGTGCTACGGTTCACCGAGCTCCTCGCTAGAGAGCCGGGTTCCGTTTATATTGGTGTTATGCTGTGTACGGTGTTATGGTTGGCTATGATGTGTTACGGGGATATGTCGGGTTACGGAGATATGAAACTTTCCGGTGTGATGCTGTGGTATGGCGCCATCGACAGGCGGGCGACCATCGTTCTAAGAGCCTGCGCATGACTTATATTTTGATTACATATTTGACATTTTACATATCATGTCTACCTTACGTATTACGTTATTGTGATTACGTACCGCTTTACATACTCGGTACATATTCCGTATCGACCCCCTGTCTTCGGGGGTACGCGTTCATGCCGCGGTACGGACGCTCGCTTGGTGATCCACCCGCCTAGGACACCTATTCGGCTTTACGGGATCGCTCCTTCTTCGGAGCTCATATATTTTGGTATATATTTTATTCGATGTATATGTACACTATTATTCGGGGGGTACGACGGGGCCCGTCCCGTCATATGTTTTCGTTATTCGTTTAGAGGTACGTGGATATGTACGTGGGTTACGCTATGTACGTAGCATATGTGTATGTGATATGTTCGGGGCGGTTCGCCGCCACGCGCCGGCTCGCTTGCACGTATATGTATATATGGTTATGTTGGTGTGTGGCCTTTGTTGGTATTTTACGCGTGCGGAGTTAATTTTGGCTAGTAAGAAAAATAGAGAAACTGCCGAATTTTATTAAATATTTGAGTTACTATTTTGGGACTTTGGTACGTATGGGTGCCCGGAGTCGGGGCGCTAGTCACGGCCTACGGGGTTGGGTCGTGACGACGATAATTGGTCATATGATGAGGTCCGTCGGCTCGGGGGGGTGGGGACTCGGCTTCCATTCCCGTTTCGATAGCGGGTTCGTCCTCGGCACGCCTATCGCGGACTTCGCGGTGCGGCGAGAGGTAGAGGTAGAGTAGAGGGGAATATCCACTTCGGGAGAGTGCCCGGAGGCCGTGTGTTTGAAAGAGGGTAACACGGATCTTGAGTCTCCCCGGACGTTATTACGGTTTACCTTGATTATATCCTGTGACGTATATTATCGTGGTGTTCTACCTTTTCATATATTACTCCGTATGTTGCTGATTGTATTGGGATGAGACTTGGAACGATTAAACCTTTCGAGGTATCCACTCGGTTGGTGATCCCGTAATAGCGAGACAAGTGTATAGGGGTGGTGTAGTGGTTATATGTGATCGCCAGACAAAGGCGGATTTGATCGAATTAGAAATGATTGACTTCGACGTAATCATGGGTATGTATTGGTTAGCATCGTGCTACGCTAATGTCGATTGCCGAGCGAAAGTGGTCCGATTTCAATTCCGGGAGAGCCCATACTTGAATGGAAGGGTAATACACTTCCCAAAGGGGTAGGTTTATTTCCTATCTCGAGGCGAGCCAAAGATGATTGCTAAAGGCTACATCTATCACCTAGTTCGGGTGCATGACACAGAGGCAGAAGTACCAACTCTCCAATCAGTTCCGGTAGTGAGCGAATTCCCAGATGTGTTTCCAGATGAACTACCAGGTCTTCCTCCAGAAAGAGATTGATTTCTCTATTGATGTATTACCGGACAGGAGCCTATCTCTGTCCCTCACATCGAATGGCTCCAAAAGACTTGAAGAGCTAAAGGCGCGGTTGAAGGACTTGCTTGAAAAAAAGGGTTCATTACACTAAAGATCACGGTGGGGAGCCCGGTCTTGTTTGTGAGGAAGAAGGATGGTTCTCTGCGAATGTGTATTGACTATAGGCGGTTGAACAAAGTGACGGTGAAGAGGCGGTATCGGCTTCCAGAGGATCGATGACTTATTCGATCAATTGCGAGGTTCTAAGTGGTTTTTCAAGATAGACACGAGATCGGGTTATCATCAAGTGAGGATTAGAGAAGAAGATGTTCCCAACTGCTACGCCGAACGAGATATTATCATATGAATTCACAGTGATGTCGTTCGGGTTGACAAATGCTAAATCCTACTTTGTGTTCATCGATGAATAACGTATTCCGTTGGACAACTTTCTTAGACTTGTTTGTGATTGTATTTATTGCGATATTACGGTGTATTCCACGCGAGAATCCGACATAAATCATCTACAAAATATGTCCTTGGTGTCCTCAAGGCTAAATACATCTAAATTTTCGAAGTGTGAGTTACGAGCCTTGAATTCGGTAGAGTATGTCATGTTATTTCGGTGATGGTATTCGAGTTGACACTCGAGAAAATAGAAAGCGTGAAGACTTGGCCAAGACTACGACGCCACGGAAGTTCGTAGCTCCGGGTTTGAGCAAAGCACTACGGGAGGTTCGTGGATGGGCTTTTCATCTATTTCAGCCCCACTCGCGAAGTTAACCGAAGTCGGCAAAACTTCGGTGGACGAGGCTTGTGAACATAGTTTCCAAGAGTTGAAAGGCGATTGACTTCAACATCGTTTTAACGCTTAAGGACGGATGGTTATGTTGTGTATTGTGACGCCTCGGGGGTCGGATTGGGATGCGTATTGATGCAAATATGGTAAGGTTATTGCCTCGCTTCGGGCGGTTGCGACCACATGAGAAGAATATATCCAACTCACGACCTTGAACTAGCAGCGGTTATTCATATTCAAGATATGGAGGCATTACTTGTATGGTGTACGTGTCGATATCTACACAGATCATAAGATTCTCCATTATATTTTCAAACGAAGGAATTGAAGGGCGGCGATGGTTAGAACTATTAAACTAGATTATGATGTGAATATTCTATATCATCCCGGAAAAGCTAATGTGGTAGCCGACGCGCTTAGCCGCCGGTCAATGGGCGGTTTATAGTGAGATTCCTCCGGAGAGGAAAGAAATGATTTACGAGCTTCTATCATCGTTTCATTAGCCTATCCTTGGGATACGCATGGATGATTCAAGAAAGACGAGGTTAGCATTCATAATCGACCCTCACCCTTAGATGCGGAAATCAGAGCGTTAGTAGCGAGATCCTAAATTGTGCCATTACGAGGAGATGCATCGCGTGAGAAAGAGAAATCGCCGTTTGAAATTTCCCTAGATGGAATCCTTAGATATGGGCGGCTATGTGTGCCGGATACACATAATTGCGCTATGTATTCTAGAAGATTCACATTATTTGGGTATTCTATTCATCGGTGCAACGAAGATGTATTATGACCTCGGGATAATGTAGGGTGGGATGGCATGAAGCGAGATATCGAAGCTTTGTAGCTCTTGTACGAATTGGCTAGAAAAGCCGAACATCGAAGCCGGAGGGTTACTACGAGCTATGAAATACCTACTTGAAATGGGAAGTGATCAACATGGATTTCATTGTGGGACTACCCCGTTCTCGTAGCAAGTATGATTCTATATGGGTAATCATCCATGGTGACAAGCATACTCATTTTTCTTCCTCAAGACTACCTTACAATGATTATCCCGATTATATCTCAAGGAAATTGTGCGACTCCATGGAATTCCATTATCCATTATCACGGACGGAGGAAGATTTACGGACGGGGAAAGTCCTTTCCAAGAAGGGTTAGGCACTCAAGTGAAGAGCACAGCTTTTCATCCGCGGCATCGATGGACAAGCCGAGCGCACCATTCAGACTTTAGAAGATATCGCGAGCATATGTGAAATACCATAAAATTTGTGGGGGGACCTTGAGGACGATCATCTACCGCCTAATCGAGTTTGCATATAATAATAGCCATCACTCTAGCATTCAGATGGCTCCGTACGATGAGCCCTATATGGAAGAAATGTAGATCTCCTTGGGTGGTTCGAGAAGAGAGGCACGGTTAATGGGTCCCGAATTGATTCGAAGCGTGTGGAGAAAGTTATATGATCCGAGAGAGATGGAGACCGCTCAAAGGAAAATGAAAAGTCCTACGTGGGATAATTTAAGAGGCTTGAATTTCAAGTCGGTATGGGTATTTTTGAAAGTATCACCAATGAAAGGAGTGATGAGATTTGGCAAGAAAGGAAAGCTAAGCCCTAGATACATGGGACCATCATGAAATAATTGTCAAGATGGGTCGGGTGGCTTATAAGTTGAATCTACCTTCGAAGCTTGAGTCTCCACCGGTGTTCCATGTTTCGATACTCCGCAAATGCGTTGGAGACCACAAGAATAGTTCCGGTTGATGATATTCGGGTGACGATAGCGGCTTACGAAAAAAGTGCCCATCGCCATCTTAGATAGACAAGTAAAGAGGCTTCGAAATAAAGATTCTTATGATATTGTTGACAAATGTTCTCTACATTGATTATGACAATAATGATGATGATTTCATTTCTAAAGATATCAAAGCTTATATTTCTTAATGTTCTCAGGATAATATCAACCTTGTTCCATGATTATTGATTTTGTTCATTGTTGTTGGTCTCACCCTAGCGTAGTTGTTCTTTCAAGGTGAGATATAGGGATGATGGTGATTCCATAATAGAAATTGGAGGTTTACCGACCTTACGTCACTCTGATAGAGTAGCAATGTTTCATTTGGGCTCTCATGCATGATTTATAATATGTATGTATTTTTTCACATCGTGCAGTGCTATAGCCAGCCGGGCAGACACGTAGATATGCACACCACTACAGTGGGTAGCTTATGATATCATCCCGGATGCGGGATGATGGATCGGGTTGCACGTTCAGCAGCAAAATATATATATGTAGATGATATGATATATGGATCAAGTTGCACGTTCCGCAGCAATATATATATATATATATATATATATATATATATAGATGATATGTTATATGGATCGAGCCGCGCGTTACGTAACAATATATATATATATATATATATATATATATATATATATATGGATTTTCTGCGTTGAAAGAATATATATATATATATGGATCGGTCTACACGTTCCACAACAATATTTATATATGTGTATATATGAAAAATGTTTTTATTAAAATGCTAAGCATGCAAGACATATGCCTTGGGCATCAATCATATATAGGTTATCGCTCTTATGTCATGTTACTTTCCATACCATTATTATATTGCTATTCATGCCTTACATATTCCGTAAATTATTCGTACAAACGTCCTCTTGTTTGTGGACACTGCGTTCATGCCCGTAGGTAGGTAGGGAGACGGATTAGATTCTTAGGTGCTTCCTCAGCTATCTTTGTCACAACCCAACCCAAGGACCACGACGGGTACCTGATGCTAGCCTACCGAGCACCACCTAACATGCTTCTTCCAATCTTATCTCGGTGTGTTACACTTCGAAAAATTTCATGTCGTCGCATGGCAGGTACACTAACCCAGGGTGATAAGTATAGGATGTTTCTACAAGTAAGGAGTAGTACTTAATGATTCTAACTAAGATTCCAAAGACATATGAGGCAAGAAAAGAGAGTTCGTCGAAGAATGTAAAGTACAAATCGTGTTTTAAAAGGGGTTTCCAAAGTACCGAGCTAATGTTGATTTAATAACGACTTGACGGAAAGTTATAACACTCCTTAGATTGTTAATGAAGTGTTAAACAAGTGCTAAGAAGGTTTCATAAGGATTGGAGATCAAACGAACGACGGAAACAATTTCAGAAAGGTGGGGTTATACGACCCGCTTATAGGGTCCGTATAACACCCAACAGAAATGCTGTTTCTCTAATGGTGAACCATGGTCACTTATACGGACCGTATAATGTTATACGGACCGTATAAGTGTCCGTTTAACATCCGATGAGATGAATAATTTTCCAAGTATAAATACATGTTCCCACTTCTAATTTTTTATTCTTTCCACTTCTCCACTTCTCTCCAACTCTCTAGAACATTCCACACACTTCATTTACAAGAACTCAAGGGAAATCAAATATCAATAGCATTAATTCAAGGAAATCAAGTGCAAGGGAGTCCTCTAGGGTTGTTGGAAGTCAAGAAATCTCTTTGGATTGGAGCTAGGGTTTTTCTTCAAGTGAGGAAACTCCATCCAGAACCCGTTTCTATAAGATCAAAGGTGAGTTTTATGATCATTCCATGTTATTAAGAATATTGAATGGTTGAGTAACTTGGATTGAGGAAGAAAGTAGAACATGAAGTTCAAATATGGAAATTGTGATATTCTTGAATGGTAACTTGACATGAACCATAACTCTTGAGATATTATGACTATAATCTTGTTATAAATGATATTAAGAATGTTGAAGAAGAATTATGTGTTGACAAATATAATGTAGTGTGCTAATTTGGTTATGAGTGATTGGAAGGGAATTTGGAGGATTGAATAATGTATAGTTTTATGAAGATTGTTGATTGTGATCTTATGGGTGCTATTGTTGATGTTTGAGAGTTGTTATACGATATGGAGGAAATTGTAGAAATGAAGGAAGTGCTTCCCAATTTTCGTTAGCTTTAGCTTAAGCTTAAGTATGTTTTAATTATCTAATTCTAGCACGAATTCTCTTGAATGTAGAATCGTGAACATTGGAGAAAAGCACTTAAATTGATAAAGTTAGAGCAACACCAAGGTATGTGAGGCTAGTCCTTTCTTTTTATAAGGCATGATTCCTATGACATGACTTTCTCTATTTTCTCCATGACTTTCTTACATCCTGGAAAATATGAGTCAACGTTATATAGAGCTACTTTTGAGACAAAGAATAAGAGGTACGTTATGAATATGATAATGGTAATGATGAGCCTAAGTCTATAGATTCTAAAGCCTATGATACGATATCCTCACGAAGTTCATGCTATGAATATGATACGACCCTTTTACGAAGCTACTGATCCCTGTATGACTCTTTGATGTTATTCATTATTTCTAGAACTACCTTATGATGTTAGTTCTTTCATGGTGAGGTATGATGATCATGATTACTCCATAATGGAATCGGGGGTTCTCGACCTTTCGTCACCCCGGTATAGTTATAGATTATCTTTGAATTCTAATGCATGCTTTATGGTAATTTTATGATAAGGTTATGATAAGTCTATGATAAGCATATGATGATGAGATTCCACCATGCCTAGATGGTCAGACATGTCACAGCTAATGCGGGCTGCTTACGATGCCTAGATGGCCGGACATGTCACCGCTAATGCAGGTTACTTACGATTCCACCGGGCCTAGAACGCGGACATGACCACCGCTAGTGGGCGGCATTATGATGGTTACCTGGACGCGGGTTAACAATGATGGTATATATGATATGCACACACGTGCTTTCCTTTAAAGGTTAAGCAGGTTATATTTTCAGCTCATGTTTCATTGTTTCTTTATAATGCTATTACTTTTCATGCCTTACATACTCAGTACAAAGTTCGTACTAACGTCCTTTCTTTTTGGACGCCGTGTTCATGCCCACAGGTAGACAGGGAGACGGTGCGGACCCGTAGGAGTTTATCAGCAGATTCACAGGAGCACTCCACTATTCCGGAGGTGCTATTTATAATCATATTCTTTTGTGTATATATTTTGGGCACGATGGGGTCCTATCCCGTCCTTATGTCTATTACTCTAGTAGAGGCTCGTAGATACATACGTGCAGGTTGTTGGTGTCCCACGATGATCACATTGTACTTTTGTATATGATTTTTATAGCTGCGAGGGCTTATGTATATAGATATGGGTTTATTTGGAGATTATATATGTTGAGGTTAAGTATGATGATCAGCCTAATGAGAGGTGCCCGGTAATCGCCCTCCGAGTACCCGTCATGGCCCCTAGTCGGGTCGTGACAAAAGTGGTATCAGGGTAGTTTAGTCCTAGGGTGTGTCTACGAGACGTGTCTAGCAGAGTCTCATTTATGGGTGTGATGTGCGCCATACTTATAAATAAGAAGCTGCGGGGCATTTAGGAAAAAATGACCATTCTTCTTCTTACTAGATCGTGCCATAGAGCCACGTTATAAGATTTTCTCCTCCCTAATTGTGTGTTATAATTTCAGCAAAGCTGATGAAAGGAAAAGCTACGGCAGCCCAGAAGGGTAAGATAGTGATTGAAGAAAGGCTTGAACGGGAGCCTTTTATGGATATAGAGGAAAGCGAATCCCAAAATAAGGCCCCATCTCGATTTTCCCATACTTCGCCCACTTTAGAGGGTCAAAGTGGAGCCTTAAATTTAGCTCCAGCACCCCGCTTCTTCTACAAGATATCTCAAAATAGAGATGAGACGGGCCATTCTTTTTCAAAATATAAAACATTACGAAACCGCGCAAGCTCAGCGGCAGAATGAGGGCCATGGTAACAGGAGTTGAAGAAAGAGGATCAGGTCTTCAGGGTTTGATCATGAGTCCGGAGGCGCCCAGAGGCAGCAATTCTCTAGACACTTAGCTTGTTCAACAGCTAGTGCGCCACCACAGATTCTTAGACCCCGGGTTAGTAGATTTGCTTACATGGGGCCAGCTCAGAGTCTTAGAGTTCCTAGTTCCCAAAACAGGGGTGATTCAAGCCAGATGAGATCACCGGTGCCACGATGTATTCAGTGCCGCTTGGGCTCGGATGTTTGTTATGCCTGTGCTCGGCCAGGCCATTTCAGGCGCGAGTGTCCATCGCTACGTGATAAAGATAAGGCCTGGTCTACGGGAGTGGTGGCTGGCATTTCATCATCAGTACGCCCTCCGAGGCAAAGGCCATAAATGTTAGTAGGTTGTGACAGAGATCAAAGAGGAATGCCCAGTCCAAGTGGATCCCAGCATCATACCTATGCGTTAGCTGGGCGATAGGATTCTGAGTCTCTTCTTGATATTGTCCCAGGTATATTGCTAGTATCCTCTTATGATATGTGTACATCGATTTATTCGGGTCCTATGCTGTTATGTATTACTCCTGATGTTGTTGACTGTGATGAAATGGGAGTCTAAGTCGATCAAATAATTTGGGATGTCTACGCTCGTTAGTGACCTAGTGGTAGCCAAAATTATGATTTATAAGTAAGTAAACCTCCTCGAAGGGAGTTGATTGGCATAAAGTGTAGAAAATATACATATAATGGAATTTTAGAAAGAGTGTGCAGGTACAACTTATGAGACAAGCTCTATTTCTTATATCCTTTTATAGTAAACAGTCTTGTGCTGCTGAGTCGCATATTATATGTGTTTCGATATGTGTCCTATTAAGGCAGGGAATGTGTTTTCTGGGCTATGTGCATGTTTGGGATTGTTATGTTTACACGAGAAACTCTGCCGAAATTCTCCCAGGAATCTAAAGGAAATTGTGGGATTCTTCGACAAACATTTCGAACAAGAAAAGGCCTTCCAACAAGTGATTAAGGACGGAGCTAGTGGTTAAAATGTAGGATAAACATAGCGAGTATGTATTATACTAAAGGAATGATGGATAGTTTAGGATGGAATAAAGAAATATGGGAAGAGAGAATGGTGTGCTTGAAATAGAAAGAATTTTTATATACTAAGGAGAATTAATGGTGTAAGCACTCCAGAAGAAGCTGTAAGTTAGAAATTTGACTATCTCTCTTCGTTTTGGGGAGCATTAGGTTATGAGATAAATTTAATGTGTATGTATAAGCTGATACGTGAAATGCCGAATTATATTATTAAGCTAGGCATCACCTGAGGATCATAGTGGGAGTAACTTTTGTGTCACTATAAGCTAACCTTAACGACATTGGCAATACCTCGAGAAAAGAGATTAGAAGAGATGGGTTAACAAGAGATCCTTGCCTAGCAATTGGTTAACCTTATGATTGCAGTTGTGTCCTATGTTACAGTTTAAGTTATACCTCCAGGAATTTGTTCGGACGATTATACGGCAGGGTTACTATTATAGATATGAGGAAAAGTGAAAATAAGACAAAAGTGATCGGTGAAACAAGAGGATGACAAGTGATGAACGCTCAGTGTATGTGATGTACGTGGTAGAAGTGTTAGAAACAAAGAAGGAAGGGTAGGAGTGAGTCAAATAGGAGGGAAGCCCACTAGAACAGTAACTCGATAAACGGAGGGTGGAAGAGAATCAAACCCTGCGAGTCTTCTAATACTACAAGAAAATGTTAATAGGTGTCGTGAAGTGATTGAGACTTTTAATCGGTTTGAGAGCGGTGTGGCCAATTAAATTATGACCCGAAGTATGGAACCAATTATTGGGTAAGATATCTTATGTTTGAAGAGCGACTTTACACAACATCTTTTCAGAGAATTCTAAAAGGACCGTGTATTACCCTGTCATTAATATGTTGAGGTAGTAGAGGGCAGTACTTCTACGGCAGTGTGAACCGATCAGAGGAGAATATGAAAGGGTTGATGCTGAATCCTGGGTTATAGCTTTATCGAAAGGAAAGGAGAGAGAAGTCGATGCCACCTTGAACTATGCATAGACCATTATTCTATGAACAAAATCATTGAAGGAAAAGGATGGGAAGTAAGACGAAAGAGGAAACAAGGTTTAGTTGTGAATGAGCCATGGACTGTCTTTATACGTATATCAAGACAACAAAAAATGGAATTGCCTCCCCTGTGGGTTACACGGTAAAGGTCCCAGGGAGTGATTATTGAAGAAAGGTGAGCCAAGAGAGGGCGAGTTCGTAGACGATGCGGTATAAGGAGTATGGAGCAGGTATGAGCTACATCAATAAAATGGTTAATACGCAGGACGATCTATGGACCTTGATAGAATTGAGGAAAGGAGCATAGGGCTAGAGGCAATTCCCTCATGGTCTGATATTTGTGGCAAAAAAATGGTAACCAAAAGGGACCATCAAAGAAGTTTAACCTTTCGAGGCAACGTGGCCGCCGAAGGCGTAACAATGAGATAATACAAGATATGGGCCATAGAATGTAAGACGGGCTGAGAATCTAACATGACAGTCGTACAACAATGAGGTAGATTATGAGGTAGAGTTAGTGGATGAGCATATGACGGAAAAGCAGTGCTAATCCAAAGAAGATACATCACATGAGTATCGCGGCTTCGGCCCAAGTGTAAAGTAAACAAGAATAAAATGGCATTTCCAAATAATAAGGGCTCATACGAATGATTTCACAGTGAAGAGATATAGGCGATGAGAGTAAGAATGGAATTAGAGGGAAGGTGAATGATGTACTGAGACGGGAAGTCAAGTGAAATAGCCACCGCAAGCAAGTTACATGGACGCAAAGTTTCACTGTCGCATAAAAATTTAGGAAGCATTATTTAGTGAAAACCTTAAAGGCAGAGTGCTTGACTCAGAATTTACAGAAATATGCGGCGCTAGCAATAAGAGAGGGTCAAAATGAAAATGAACCATATAAAAGCATGTAAATACTGGATGGTAGCAACCTACAATCCAAAGAAAGGATGTGTATGATCATCTAGATGAGAAAGTTTATGGATTATGCGAGAATTTCAAGCTCAAAGTACTCAAACACGAAGAAATTAAGGCCGCATAGCGAAGTAAATGTAGTAAGATAGATTTAGATGAGAAACTGGAAGCGAGTAGTCAGGGATGAGGATGAGTCTAGTCTTTGAAACAGGCATGGCAATTGCAAAGAATCACATAAGCTATCTATGAAAAACTTGTCAAAATGCTTGGTTCTCTACCAGTGCCTGAAGATCAATACATTTTGAAAAGATTTGGGGAAGATTATTGAAAGATTTTATGAGAATTTCTGGCTGCTCTCTCATATGGTATGTGAAGTAGTGAGGGAAAAACTGAGATAAACTTGATGAAGATATTAGGAAAGAACACGGAAATAGAAGAGATGCATTGAAAAGTGAAAGAGGGTACGAAGTCCAAGCATACACATTTATTTCCAACCCCGGAACAGATTCAAGATGAGACGTCGATATTGTGAGGTATGTATGCTTTCTTTTATGCTTTTTGGTCGGGTGTGGCCATAATTCCTTGCTATTATATTGTAGCCTTGTGAGGCGTTGTTATTGTGGGTTGTTGTGGCAGGATGGTAGCGCCATATTATAGGGGAAACTCTAGTGAAATTTTTATAGAATCCCCGAGAGCTTAACATTCGAAGACGAATGTTTTAAAGGGGGGAAGAATGTTACACTTCGGAAAATTTCATGTCGTCGCATGGCAGATAGATTAACATAGGGTGAGAATTATAGGATGTTTCTACAAGTAAGGAGTAGTACTTAATGATTCTAACTAAGATTCCAAAGGCATATGAGGCAAGAGAAGAAAGTTCGTTGAAGAATGTAAAGTACAAGTCGTGTTTTAAAAGGGGGGGGGGGGGTTTAAATTACAGAGCTAATGTTGATTTAATAAAGACTTAAGGAAAAGTTGTAATGCTCCTTATATTATTAATGAAGTGTTAAACAAGTGCTAAGAAGGTTCCATAAGGATTGGAGATCAAACAAACGACAAAAACAATTTCAGAAAGGTGGGGTTATACGACCGGTTATATGGTCCGTATAACTTTTTACGGTCCGTATAAGGGTCCGTATAAGACCCAGCAGAAATGTTGTTTCTCTGATGGTGAACCACGGACCGTATAATGTTATACGGACCGTATGTGTGTGTGTGTGTGTGTGTGTATAACACCCGTAGGCTAAATAATTTTCCAACTATAAATACATGTTCCCACTTCTAATTTTTCATTCTTTCCACTTCTCCACTTCTCACCAACTCTCTAGAACATTCCACACACTTCATTGACAAGAACCCAAGGGAAATCAAAGATCAATAGCATTAATTCAAGGAAATCAAGTGCAAGGGAGTCCTCTAGGGTTGTTGGAAGTCAAGAAATCTCTTTGGATTGGAGCTGGGGTTTTTCTTCAAGTGAGGCAACTCCATCTAAAACCCGTTTCTATAAGATCAGAGGTGAGTTTTATGATCATTTAATGTTATTAAGAATATTGAATGGTTGAATAACTTGGATTGAGGAAGAAAGTAGAACATGGAGTTGTGGCAAGCCGTCCTTCGGGATGTTGAAGCCCAGTCCTACTATGTAAGAAAACTATTTTTGCTCGTAGAAAATGCCGTTGGAATGGTCTTGTGTTCCCCACCCTCTACACCTCATGGTATGAATATGGTCCATTCTTTCGGAGAGAATTGTTGAAGTAAAAATATAGTCATTACCATCTCGCGTCAATCCCTTGTAACTCCTTAGAAAAAAATAAATATGTCTCCTACTCTATATAAAACCCTTTCTTGCAAATATGACTACCTTTATGAAGTTGATATCCTACCTGATGAAAACAAAGTGTCTCCCACCGACCTACCCCTCATAAATCCATATTAATGCTGTTTATAAAAGACATGTTGGTATGGTCACAAATGTTGTTTCTCCGGTCCAATGAAGCCCAAGGAGCTAAAGAATATGTTGGTGCCTTAAAACTTGACCAGCACCCCATTCTAGCAACTCAAGAGGAACAATTCATTGCTCTGCAGATTCCAAATGATTTTCCTAGACAGTGGAAAAATCATGGTTTCACCCACCTCTCATTTGGCATGTCTTAGAATTGCATTAACATATCATGGACTAAAAGTCCAAATAGTTGTGGCTCGCTTTTCCCTTCTTGATGAATTGAACCTATAATGAGTTTAATGTAATTTGGGTACCACGTAAACTCTAAATGAAATTGAAATGCTTTTGTCACTATATTCCCAAATTTTAACATGTCGTGTTTTTATCCATATCTAACGGAGGCCTTAAAACTCCAATATCCAAATTCCATTGCTCTTTCATAGAAGATGCTATTCTTATTTTACATTACCAAATAGCTTGGCAAGTTCATTGATAATCATGCTATGGATCTCTCCTTCAGGTGAAGAAAATGCTTTGCTCTTAAAAGTAGATGCCACCAACGGAACTACCATGTGCACCCAAATCCCAAATGACTTTCTTTGGAAGAACTTATCAAAGTCCTTTGATATGTATATGGGTCATGTATTATGAAATGCGAGAACATGTTGAACCTCTCCAATCCTCTGAACCCACTTTTTCCAAAAAAACCCGATAAAACAGTTCCCATAAGCTTTGACCACTCTCACCTTAAAAAACCCAACAAAACAACGTTCTCTTTCCAAATTTACCAACCCACTGTATATTAAGCACACCAATATGACCGAAAACATTCTCTTACCATCTTAAGTATCGGGAGTAAACATCCGGATAAAGGATTCAATAATGAAGGTCATGATGTATGGTGGTTCAAATGTCCTTTCATGACCTTTGGTTCCATATGGGATATCCATTGTTACATGATTCAAGAATGTCTTGAGGATTACATACTCGAACGGGATGAACATCATACAAGAAGAGCCAAATCAAAGAAAAAAGGAAACTCTGAAAAGTTCGAACAAGGTATGAAGAAGGAGATTCATCTATCGGTTCAAGGCGAGCCGTCTAGGAAAATATGAATTCCTTGTTTTGTATATACCTCAAAACCGGCCACCTCGCCTAACCAAAATTTATATCACAACCCGTGTTCAAATATCCTAAAGCCGTAAATACTCATGATGAACCCATCAAACTCAGTCACCCCTGAATTTCCTTCACAACAACCTTTTGAAAAAGATGGTGCAAGCCATGCTCCAAAAATTCTAAGGCAAAATGTTGTGCTGCCCACTGGAGAAAAGCCACCGATAAGTGAAGTAGAAGCAACAATCAAGTGGCAATCTGAAAATGCCATTTGCCAAAACAAAGTGTTAACTAATATTAGCACTTTCATCAGAAATGTTGCTCACACACAAAACAAGATGATGAGGTTGAGACAATTGAGAAATAGTGGAACAAGCATCTTCTCGGGATGCAGGGCATTGATCAAAAGACCGGAATTGTGAATGACAAACATGCGATAGAGATTTGTCCACCGGGCACTATCCCTTTTCCACTTCTTTAACCAACAAAAAAGGTGACTTAAAGAACAAATACAACAAGGGAGATATGGTCACCTTGAACCGCAAAAACACAAAAGTGGGCGCCCATCAAAACACACCTTTTTCCCCATGTCCTTACAAACATACTCACCACCAAAGCTTGACCATTATTTCACTATGTTCCCATCCACAAAACGATACCCTATGTCTTTTACCCAAAAACAAAATGATGAACAAGCTGACATTGCGAAAATGGATGTGGGAAAGGAAAGACTCTATGGCGGCCCAAAAGCGTGATTCAAACGAAAGAAAGAACTCCCGAGAGTTCAAAAGAACCCGAGCTGGAAAACTTGATGATCTTAACCCAAAAGATTCCTAACGTCTACATGGCCCAACCCATAAATGATAAATTGGCCTCCGACGATGCCGGGATCTAGTGACCAAGATTCATATGGGTATCCGATCTTATGGAAGAAAAGCGTTGAGACAAGCGAAGATTCCTCGGTTGACATTCTTCGGAAGAAGATAACCCACCAATATTCATGAATCAACCCGGAGAACCGAAATCTGCTCGGGAGTAGATGATGATCGTGACGAGATGACAAATGAGCCAATTCCGGTTAAGGGGGATCGTGTGCAAAATTCGTTGGGACTAGGTTCCATACTTTTAGTCTCGATGATATCAAAGTATCAAAATGACCCCAAAGGATCCAAGATTTCTTCACTTGGATGGTGACAAAGAATCTTGTCGACTAGGAAAAGTACATGATCGTCAATTCCGGAGGGTTCTCGAATTCGGATAGAGGCTGGTGGAATTCACTTGGGACATAGGACAAAAATATGTTTCTCACATCCAAAGACTTTGCTTTCAACATCAAAAATACTCCAAGAAGTATTTTGTGGAGATACCGGCCAAAGGCAAGAAAAATTAAAGAGACTGTTCTTCGAAATGAAATGCGTAGCATTTGACAGAGATGTCATTGATATCCATTTTCATAAGATGGCAAAAATGTTCTTTGAGTTAGGCGGAGAAGCTAGTTGTCACGCCCCGAACCATGGCCCGGGCGTAACACGGCACTCGGGCCTTGCTTGCATGTGTCCGAGCGAACCTCATGGCTTGCTTGTCAACATGGGCATCAAGACAATATAATCTATATGAAGCAATTTAAATGAATCATGAAAAAATATAATTTGAGGAATAAAGTCTCCTAAATTATCTCATAGCATGAAAATTCATGAAAACGTACGGGTACCATAAAACATGGAAGCATTCTTTTATAAAGTACTAATATGTGATCTATGAAACCTCTAAAACATCATGAATACTTAACTACCGTTGGACATGGCCTTGGACTACCAAACCGCATACTAATACAAACTCCATGTTGAACCCCATGAGTGGGCTCACCAGATAAGCCGATAACCGAGGTGATCTCCGCATGTGTATTCTCGGAAAACTAGTACTCTAACACCTTGAAGTGCATGTCCCGCGTAAAAGGGACGTTAGTACATCGAATAGTACTAGTATGTAAAACTTGCCGAAATGAAGAACATGGCACAACATAGGCATAGACAACCGAAACCGGATGTAATTCAACATGAGTATGAAACGTGAGTAAAACGAAAAGATGTAAATCCCAAAAATACATGTATATAGAAAGGCTTGTAATGTGGGGAATGCTATAGTATACCGACAACATGATTTGGTACTTGCGTCCTGAGAACACTTACACCTTGCCAGGGATATGAGATTTAGGTAATAATAGCATGTAAGGATCAAAGCGCATAATGAAGGTGTTGCCTCCTTGGACAACCCTTATCCTAGAGGGTAACACGTAGTTTGGGAGGCTATCCGAGCCTTCTCGGTTAACTAAGCAATCCCAAAAACATGAATATAATATAGTTGGCTAAGAAGCCCATTATTTTTGTGAAATAACTTGTAAATAACTTGTAATCATGATTACACGAAATAACTTGTAACATGGTGTTACATTCCGCATTTTGTACCCTCGGGTAAGTCAAGGCAAGTGACACAAGTTGCTTATGAAAAATGTTAAAGTTGGAATATTAAGAAAGGCCAGGGGTAAAAAGGTAAATTTGCAAAATGACTCATGGAAATATGGAGAAAGGCTAGGGGCAAATTTGGAACTAAGGAAAATATTTTTCATGAAATAAAGAAATATGCTAGAATTTTCAAGAAAGGGGGCCACTTGGCCGTGGGCCCCACCTTCAAAATGTGGCCAAATAAAATCAAGCCAAGCTAGGGGCAATATGCTT
>NW_026725941.1:0-82465 GCF_029784015.1 Lycium ferocissimum
CAAATCTGTCCAATTTGGCCTCTTTTGACTTTATTTTCACTTGGTTTCTTCCGATCACCTCTAAATCATATAAAACCTGTAAAATAGATGTAAATGATATTAAATGCATTATTTTCTCAAGCAAGCATAGCAAAAATATAAGATTAAAGAAGAGATAAATTGGTAAAATACCAACTTATCACTCAACTACTCAAACTTCTCCAAGGATTTGTGTTGGAAGCGGAATCATGGAGGATGAAGCTTTGGGATCATTTAAATGGAGTCATTAGAGGGCCTTCAAGCTATGGGAGATAGCATGGGAGAAGAATTCAAGAGTCCAAGGCCCAAGGCTTGCCTCTTAAAGTGGCTACAATTGCAAGCTTAGGTGATTCAAGGCCGGAAGATGGCTATTTGTGCAAGTGGCTACTTTGTGCAAGGAGGGTTATGATTGCAAGAAGGCCGTACATGCAAGGTTGATTAGAGGGCCATCTATGCAAGGAGGGGTGTGTTTTTCCATTGAAGGCCAATTCTTGAATTGAAGACTACACTAAGAAGACTAGCCAAACAAGGTCGTTACTTCATTAAGGGTAGCATTGTAATTGCCTATTAGTCTTCTTTACTTAGCTTGTATATATAGCTTGTATTTCATTTCATTACTTAGATTTTGATGATGAATATTTTATAGATACTCATATTTTGAGTCATAGATTGTTAGGTAGATTCTAGGGCTATTTTAGTCAATATGATGGTGGAATCCATTGTTGGTTGTTGAAACTTTTATTTCCAATGAATTCATGAAGATTGTTCATTTGTGAATTTCAAGTGAACTTCTTGCCTTGATTCATATTGCTTTGGTTCTTGTGGATTCGAGTTCATATTACAAGGATTTAGGTTTAATATACCTAGGTTTGTCTATAGAATTCTACCATTCGGGTCAAGTATTTATCTCTATTTCTCATCCCTTTTCTTTGTATCCTTTAATTTTCCACATTTTAACTGATTTGGCTTCATCCCTAAATTGGCTTGTATCAGCTCTTTAAAACCATAACCACCAACTCACGAAGATGCTTAACGTACAAAAGTACGGGGTGTAACACGACATCAAAAAATTGTCCAAAATTTTCTAAGTGTCAAGAACGATTTGTTTCTTTCTTAACTTCTTTTCTTTGATTCTTCTAACTAATTATCAACTAGTAGTCGATCTTACTTGTTGATAATTAGTTCTTGAGTCTGAATTATTTCGTACCAATTCTTTCAAGCTTTTCTCATTTTAACCACGTTGAAACTTCTTAGCTCAAGTCCTTTAGTTTAATCGAGTCGTCCGTCTTTCAATTAACAAAAATCTACTTTTTCACAAAGATTAGCAACCTTGTCAATTGATTTGGATAAATGGTTTGTGGCCAACTTCAGACGAACACTAGAGTGTGGTAAGCTTGAGTGCAAATACGAGTGATGTGAGGAACTTTACTACTAATCTTGTTTGCTCATTTTGTAGGTACAAGTAGAGGAGACATAAGGAAAGGAGATAAGGAATCATGTCATCCATTGCCTCACATTCCTGTGGAGATGACATGGAAGGTTATGCCTCTAGTGATAGAGGGTATGACTATGATAGTAATGGAGATTATGGCTATGATGGTGAGCATCACTACTCCGACAATGCTTATAAAGGTAATGGTGCTCATGGTTCTTGTGAAGTTGATGGTCAACATGATCATGACCAATGTGATGGTAAAGAGTACTACTCCGGAGGTGAATATGAGACAAGTGGATCTCATGGGTCTTATGAAGAGGATGAAGGAGTAGGAGAGCTCTATAAAGAATCCTATGGTGAAGATAAAGGCTATGAAGATTCTCATACCACACACCATAGATGTAGAGGCGACTTGAGGTATATTCCTTCCTCCTACCTACGTTTTTGAATCAATTGGTTAAGACTTGCATGAATTGGGAAGTTGTGATGAACATGAATCTTGTGGTTATGTGCTTTGTGGTGAATATGTTCGAAAAGGTAGTAATTTTGAACATGATACTTTTGAAGAGCCTTCAAGTAGATATTCATGTACATTGACTTATGGTACTTCCTATTCCAAGCGAAGTGGTATAAGTGTGTGGGTTGGACTATGTAGGAGTAATCCTAGGAAAAGGAGAGGGTATACTGTTACAATTTGGAAATTTCGTGTCGTTTGCATTATGAGTAAACTAACGCAAGCCTAAATTGGAAATAAAGCCCTTATGTACCTTAAGGTTTTGGAGTCAAATGAATCGACGGAAGTAAGTTCGTTGAAGAAATTGGAATTGGAGTCATGTTTTGGGAAGATTTCGTATCAATTGAGCTATACATTGCTTAGAATATTGCTTAGAATAATCTTGAGAGGAATATATAGAGCCCCTTATAGGGCTAATGAAGTTTTATACAAGTTCCAAGAAGGTCCATAAGGATTGGAGGTCAAATGAATAACGCATTTCCGCGAAATCAGGGAAATTGGGCAATTTGCGGCCGCATATTGGCCGAAAACTTGCCAAACTTTCTGACCTCACTGCCCAATATTCTCCCTACGGAGAGGAAGGGAGGTGCGGTCGCACACCCAGTGTGCTGAGCCGCATCTCCACTGCAAACTTAAGTGGGAGGGCATTTTTAAAACCTTTTTAAATCCCAAAAGATCTCATTTCTCATATACACCTCCCACACTCTTCTCTCCACATTATGAGAGAGTTCTTGAAGGTTCCGCAACATTCCAACACCTTCCACACAATTAAGAGATAAGATCAAACATCAAAACCTCAAGATAATTCCATGGAAGATAATGGTTCTTGTGTCTCTTCAAAATTGTGATGAACTTGGTCTTAGAAGGAGCTGAGTGAGGTGAAGTTCTTATATTATAAGGTAAGTTCTCCATCTTATTATTATGATTGAGTTGGTTTAAAGGCTTAGTAACTCTTGGAAAGGAAAAGAATTAAAGTGGAGAAGTCATAAAGTGTTGAATTGAAGTTGATGACTATGATGTGAACTTGAAAGGAGATCTTGGATTAATTTGAGATTAAATTGAGTATAATTATTTGATTATGATATTTTGGATGTTGTTATGGTTGTTTGGGAGTGGTTTTGATAATTGGTGGAAGTAGACAATGTAGGGGAAGTGCTGCCCAAATTTCGTTAGCTCCTTAGTTACTCTAGTATGAACTTGTGGGTGTTTTCAAGACTTAACCTTAGTATGAATTCTCTTGAATGTAGACTTGCAAGCTTAAGAGGAGAACATTAAGTAATTAAGGAGATGTAAAGGTATGTTAAGGCTAATCCCTTCTTTCTTAAGGCATGATCCCATTGTTGCCAACTTATACATGATATTCAGAACGTCTTCCATGATAACTCCATTCCTAAAAGTGCTAAAGTTAATAGTTATTGATACTCTTATGATATTATTGATCTTTTTCATCGTCGTTGATCTCATCTTATAGTAGTTGACCCTCCGAGGAAATATATAGTGATAATGATGATTCCATAATGGTAATTGAAGGTTCACCGACGTTATGTCACCCCGATAGTGTTGAAATGCTTCTTTTGGATATTCATGTATGATATATATATATATATATATATATATATATATATATATATATATATATATATATATATATATATATATATATATATATGTATATATATATATATATATATATATATATATACATATAAATGCTTCTTTTGGATATTCATGTGTAGATATATATATATATATATATATATATATATATACATATATATATATATATGTATATATATATATATATATATATACATATATATACATATACATATATATACATATGTATATATACATATACATATGTATATATACATATATATATGTATATATACATATATATATAGCACCGAGCCTATAAGGCCGGGTACAATATCTATTGTGCACACCACTGCGTTGGGTACGGATAACACCGAGCCTTATTATGGCCGGGTACGAGGGACACCAAGCCTATATGGTCGGGTATGGTATCATTTTGTATGCATGTATGATAATGTTTTCTTTAGAGAAAGGTTAAGTACGTACAACAATCGCCTTCCGAGGTATAATATGATCTCTTCACCTTATGTTATTTGCATTTTTGCATTATATTGCTATTCAGGCCTTACACACTCAGTACATTATTCATACTGACGTCCTTTTTATTTGTGGACGCTACGTTCATGCCCGCAGGGAGATGGACCAAACCCCTAGGCTACTTCTACAGCGATTGTACAGGAGCGCTCTATTTGTTTTGGAGCCGCAGATTAGCCGGTACTATTCTTTTGTGTACGTGTGGGCATGGCGGGGTCCTGTACCGTCTTTATGATGTTATGCATTCCTTGTAGAGGCTTGTAGACAGATGTACGTAGTTAGTTGTTTTGTAACCCCATCGGTTCATGTTTTGTGTATCATTTGGCAGCCTTGTCGGCTTGTACATATGGGCATAGATTACGATGTTTACATAGACGTGCTTATATCTATTGATATGGGGTCTTGTTCAGGTTATGATTTTCATGAGTTAGCCTTGTGGCCCATCTAGATGTGACTATGAGATGTATGTTAAGAGGTGCTCGGTGGGTTAGCTCTGGGTGCCTTTTATGGCCCTCCGGTTGGGTCGTGACAAAAGTGGTATCAGAGCGTCATTCGTCCTAGGGTGTATCTATGAGCCGTGTCCAATAGAGTCTTGTTTATGGGTGTGAAGTGCGCCACACACTTATAAACAGGAGGCTGCGTGGCATTTAGGAATGATTGACCTTTCTTCCTCATCATAGATCGTGCGATAGAGTCATGATATAAGAATTATCTTTTTCCTAACCATGCGTTACGTTTTCAGCGATGCCTATGAAGAGAAAAGCAACAGCGGCCCAGAAGGGCAAAACAGTGATAGGTATGAGGGTTGAGCGGGTACCGCTGATAGATATAGAGGAGGGCGAGTCTCATAATGAGGTTCCATCCCCGTCCTTTCACACTCCGCCCATTTTAAAGGAGTATGGAGGAGACTCAGCCCCAGCTCCAGCACCGCCAGTTCCTCCGCCGGATGCCTCAGGTCATGAGATGAGAGAGGCCATTCAGTTATTGACCTAGTTAGTAGCTGCTCAGGCTCAGCGGCAAGGTACGGGTCATGGTGATAGAGTTGTCAGTGCTAGAGTTTGTGATTTCATTAGTTTAGACCTTCCAGAATTCTTTAGGTCAAAACCGGACGAGGACCCGCAGAACTTCATAGAAGGAATGTTGGGAACATTGGGGGTAATGCATGCTTCGGATGTTGAATCGGTAGAGTTGGACTCCTGTAGATTACGGGATGATGCCGTTCATTGGTACACGATTTGGATGTCTTCTAGAGGGGTTAACGCACCTCTACCGGTATGGCAAGAGTTTGTGGATGCTTTTCTCCGACACTATTTGCCTCTAGAGATTCGACGGGCCAGAGCTGATAGATTTTTGAACCTCAGACAGGGGAACCTGAGTGACCGAGAGTATAGCCTTCATTTTAATTCTTTCGCTAGGTATGCTCCAGTTATGGTTGCTGATATGAGAGATCGTGTTTACCGATTTGTGAGTGGTTTGGGGCCATATTTGATTAATAATTGTTTGACGGCCTCACTTCAGCATGGTATGGATATTTCTCGCATACAGGCCCATGCCTAGGATCTCGAAGAACGATAGCAACAGCGAAGGAGTGAGCGTGAGCATGATAGGGGTTATAGTAAAAGGATCCGATCCTCAGGTCCTGTTAGTGAGTTCAGAGGGGGTCAGAGACAGTTGTATTCTAGCCATTCAAGCCATTCAATGGCTAGTGCACCTCCATGATTTGAAGGCCAGAGATTTGATCGACCCATTCACTTCGAACTGGGTCAGAGTTTCAAAGCTTCGGGTTCTCAGTATATGGGTGATTCAAGCCAGATGAGACCACCCTTAGCACAATGTACTCAGTGTGGTAAGTTACATTGGGGATAGTGCCAGTTAGGTTCAGATGTTTGTTATGCCTGCGGTCAGCCAGGCCATATTATGCGTGACTATCCATAGATAGGTGGTAGAGGTAGGGTCCAGCCCACAGGATCAACAGCTGGTTCTTTATCATTTGTACGTCTTCCGGGATAGAGCTCAAAGATATCAGCAGGCCGTGGTAGAGGTAGAGGAGGAGGGTCCAGTTCGAGTGGTCCTCAGCACCGTATTTATGCATTGGCTAGACGACAGGACCTTGAGTCTTCCCCTGATGTTGTTACAGGTATATTATCAGTATTCTCTGACAATGTATATGCATTGATTTATCCAGATTCTTCATTGTCATATGT
Source organism: Lycium ferocissimum (assembly GCF_029784015.1). NCBI lineage: Eukaryota > Viridiplantae > Streptophyta > Magnoliopsida > Solanales > Solanaceae > Lycium > Lycium ferocissimum. Next base: position 6,302 of record NW_026725941.1, read on the forward strand.
TACTCCTTATGTTGTCGGTCGATTTGGGGTGAAACCTGAGTCAATTAAACCTTTCGAAGTGTCTACACCCGTTGGTGACCCGATGATATCTAGACGGGTATATAGAAATTGTGAGGTTATAGTTTGCGACCATCATACTATGGCTGACTTTATTGAGTTAAATATGGTAGATTTTGATGTTATTATGGGTATGGATTAGTTGGCCTCTTGTTATGCCAATGTTGATTGTAGAACGAAAATGATTCATTTCCAATTTCCAGGAGAACTAGTTTTAGAATGGAAGGGTAATACAGCGTCTCCGAAAGGTAGGTTTATTTCCTACCTCAAGGCAAGGTAGATGGTTGCTAAAGGTTGTATTTATCATCCAGTCCGGGTCCAAGATACAGAGCGAAGTCGCCAACTCTTCAATTTGTCCCAGTAGTGAATGAGTTTCTAGATGTGTTTCCGGACAAGCTTCTGGGTCTTTCACCAAAACGAGAGATTGATTTTGCTATTGATGTGCTACCGGATACTAATCCCATATCTATTCCTCCTTATAGAATGGCACCTGCAGAATTGAGGGAGTTAAAGGAGCAATTAAAAGATTTGCTAGAAAAAGGCTTTATCAGGCCTAGTTCATCGCCGTGGGGAGCACCTGTGTTGTTTGTAAGAAATAAAGATGGCTCCTTGCGAATGTATATCGATTACAGACAGCCGAACAAGGTGACGATAAAGAACAAGTATCCACTTCCAAGGATTGATGATTTATTTGATCAATTGCAGGGTGCTAAATGGTTCTCAAAGATAGATTTGAGATCAGGGTACCACCAGGTGAGAGTTAGAGAGAAGGACATTCCGAAGACAACCTTCAGAACTAGATATGGTCATTTTGAGTTTCGATTAATATCGTTCGGGTTGACTAATGCACCGGCGGTATTTATGGATTTGATGAATAGTGTATTCAGACCTTTCCTAGATTCGTTTGTGATCATGTTTATCGATGATATCCTTGTATATTCTCGATCAGAGGCAGAGCATGCGGATCATTTTCGTACTGTTCTTAGGTTCTTCAGGCATGAAAGTTATATGCAAAATTTTCTAAATGTGAGTTCTAGTTGAATTCTATAACCTTTCTGGGGCACATTATTTCAGCTGATGGTATTCGAGTGGATACCCAGAAGATTGAAGCGGTGAAGACTTGGCCAAGGCCTACAACACCTACTGGAGTTCGTAGTTTTCTGGGTCTGGCAGATTATTATAGAAGATTCGTAGAAGGATTTTCTTCTATTTCAGTACCACTGACGAAGCTGACCCAGAAAGCAGCTAAGTTTCAATAGACGGATGCTTGTGAGCGCAGTTTTCAGGAGTTGAAGCACAGATTGACTTCGGCCTCGGTTCTGATACTCCCAGAAGGATCGGAGGGCTATGTCATTTATTGTGATGCCTCAGGCATTGGGCTAGGTTATATGTTGATGTAGCATGGCAAGGTTATAGCTTATGCTTCAAGACAATTGCGGAAGTACGAGAAGAATTATCCAACACATGATCTAGAGTTAGCCGTGGTGATTCATGCATTGAAGATGTGGAGGCACTATTTGTATAGCATTCATGTTGCTATCTATACAGACCATAAGAGCCTCCAGTATATTTTCAAGCAGAAAGAGTTGAATTTGTGGCAAAGGCGATGGTTGGAGCTATTGAAAGATTATGATGTTAGTATCTTATATCATCCTGAGAACGCGAACATCGTAGTCGATGCTCTTAGCCGTAGATCCATGGGTAGCCTAAGTGATGTCCAACCATAGAGGAGAGAGTAAGCTCGTGAGCTTCAGTAGTTAGCTAGTTTGGGAGTTCGATTAATGGACTTGGGCAATACGGGAGTTACTATCCAGAATTCAGTTGTTTTGTCTTTAGTAGTGGAGGTGAAAGAGCGCCAATATGAGGATCCTATATTAATTTATTACAGAGATACATTTCTTCAGAAGAAAAAGTCACCATTTAAGATTTTCGCAAATGGAGATCTCAAGTATCGAGGCAGGTTATGTATTCTGGATGTTGTGGGATTACGTCACCAAATTTTGAAAGAGGCCTATTGTCCCCGTTATTCTATTCATCCAGGAGCGACAAAAATGTATCATGATGTTAAGTCAATTTATTGGTGGGATGGAATGAAGAAAGACATAGCAGTGTTCATAGCTCAATGTCCAAATTGTTAGCAGGTAAAGATTGAGCATCAAAAGCCCAGTGGATTGTTGTAAGCTATGGAAATTTACGCCTTGGAAATGGAAAGTAATGTGTCATTGAACATTAAGTAATTAAGGGGACGTAAAGGTATGTTAAGGCTAATCCCTTCTTTCTTAAGGCATGATCCTATTGTTGCGAACTTATACATGATATTCATAATGTCTTCCATGATGATTCCATTCCAAGAAGTGCTAAAGTTAATAGTTCTTGATACTCTTATGATATTGTTGATCTTGTTCATCATCGTTGATCTCATCTTATGGTAGTTGACACTCCAAGGAAAGATATAGTGATAATGATGATTTCATAATGGTAATTGGAGGTTCACCGACCTTATGTCACTCCGATAGAGTTGAAATGCTTCTTTTGCATACTTATCATATATATATATATATATATATATATATATATATATATTCAACCGAGCCTATAAGGCCGGGTACGATATCTATTGTGCACACCACTGCAGTTGGGTACGGATAACACTGAGCCTTATTATGGCCGGGTACGAGGGACACCGAGCCTATATGGCCGGGTATGGTATCATTATGTATGCATATATGATAACGTTTTCTTTAGAGAAAGGTTAAGTACGTACAACAGCCGCCTTCCGAGGTATAATATGATCTCTTCACCTTATGTTATTCGCATTCTTGAATTATAATGCTATTCATGCCTTATATACTTAGTACATTATTTGTATTGACGTCTTTTTTGTTTGTGGATGCTGCGTTCATGCCCACAGGTAGACAGGGAGACAGACCAGACCCCTAGGCTGCTTCTACAGCGATTGTACAGGAGCGCTCCATTTGTTTCGGAGCCACAGATTAGCCGGTACTATTCTTTTGTGTACGTATGGGCATAGCGGGGTCTTGTCCCATCTTTATGATGTTATGCATTCCTTGTATAGGCTCGTAGATAGATGTACGTAGTTAGTTGTTTTGTAACCCCATCGGTTCATGTTTTGTGTATCATTTTGGTAGCCTTGTCGACTTGTACATATCGGCATAGATTACGATGTTTACATAGACATGCTTATATCTATTGAGATGGTGTCTTTTTTAAGTTATGATTTTCATGAGTTAGCCTTGTGGCCCATCTAGATGTAACTATGAGATGTATGTTAAGAGGTGCTCGGTAGGTTAGCTCCGGGTGCCTGTCATGGCCTTCTGGTGGGGTCGTGACATATACATTTCCTACTTTAAAAAATTCAATGGATCATGCTTCTTATCCTAATACGAATGTTTCATGTTCTCAATATGGGTCTAATGTTGAAGTTAGGAGGGGGCATCGATAGGTGATGGAAGTAGAGGAAATGTGAGGTTTCAAGGAAGAAATGACCCGAAAAGGCAAATTCTTGAGACTAAAATAAGTCTCCTTGGTGGTGCGGGGTACGTCCTTGTGTTTAGTGATGGTATTTATAGCAATTATTTTGCACCTCAAGCGGTTAACGAGTTGGGAATACCTTGTGTGATAAGACGAAATCCTTACTATAATCAAAGAGGGTACTTGGTTGATAAGAGCGCTAATGTATTCTTTGCCCATGGCAACTACCAAAAGGAAATTTGATGTGATGTACTTCCCCTAGACAATTGTCACTTGTGTTTGGGAGATCCCTGGTTCCAAGAACATAGGATTCCATAAAAGCAAGAATGGTACAAGTATGTAGTGGACAAGAAAGAGAGATTTCTCTTTCCACCAATACTCCCTAAAGAAGAAGCAAGTGCAAGTGAACCCCTTCCTATGGTGAGTGATATCGATCTTTCACGATTGGAAAGGATAGCCAAAGAACTCAAAGTAATGGAACAGCATCTACACCTAATAAGGGGACGCTTACTTAAGGAGAAACAAATGAAAGATGAGAAAGCCACTCCTTGTGAAGCGAAAGGGAAGATTGACATGGAGGGTTTCCCTAATCCTCCCCAAAGAATGCTTGACACTAGTCCCAACTCCCATGAAAGTGAGAGAGAAAAGATTGAGAGGAGTAAGGGAGAGAAAAGTGACAACTCTAGAGTGAAAAAATGAGAGGTTGTGAGGAGTGATGTGAGAGCATTGTCACAACCTAATCCTAACTTTTGTAACTTTTATTTCTTCTCTAGTTATCTTGATAATAGTGCAGTATTCTTGGAACAAAACTGTTATATCCCCTATTTTGTACATTGGGACAATCCGAGTTAACTACGATAAGTTAGGGACAAGACTATTCCGGGATACAAAGTCGAGACTTTTAGCCACGATTTTGCTTTAAGACATAAGTTGCTTGTGATTTTGTTGGCATGGAATATTAAGGAAATTTGGGGTCAAAAGTTATTTTTGGAAAGTAGCTAATTCATGAAAAAAAAAAAAAGGGGCATGTGGCCGGCCACATGAGGTGTGGGCCATGGCCACTTGGAAGGCTAATATATGTGATAAAAGATGACTAAGTCATCATATTCATCTTCTTCAACACTTAAGAAAAATCAAGAAGCTTTGAGAAAGAAAAAAAGAGGCCATATTCGGCCATAGCTCCAAAATTCAAGACCGAGAAATAGCCATCAAAAATTTAGTTTCTTCTAGCAAACCCACTAATTGAAGGGTCCTTGTTAACGTGGAGTTGTTATTTGAGTCAACAAACCGCTCGTTTTCATCCTTTGCCAACTTTAGCTAAGTTGTGAAGTTGAGAAGAAAGGTAAGGTTTAATCCTCTTTTTATATGTTATGGAGGGTCTATGTATGTTGTAGTATGTAAACATGGACAAAACTCATGAAATATTGCATGTTGGGGTTGAACCGTGTGCATGGTTCATAGCCGTGTACATGTAGTGTTGTGTTGAAGTGATGAATTAATTCTATTTAGCATGTTTGGTTGTTGTAGTAGGTTGAAATGAATGAAAATCATGAAGTTGGCATGTTGGGGTGGTGGCCGAATACCCCCTTCCTTGTGTAGCAAAGAATGAATTGATTTTATGTGGCATTTTAGTTGTTGTTGTTATGAGTTCTATGATGAAAATGAGAGTTTAATGATCTAAGTTGAAGTTGTAATTGATGTGGGACGTTTGGCACCTTAATGTGACTTTTATGTAATTTTTATATTTGTGGAAATGACATTGTTAATGTGTGAATTGTTGGTGTAATTCATGAACTCGGAAGTGAGGAATGTGTTGTTGTTGTTCTCGGGTTTGGGGATGAATTCGGGTGAGTTGGTACATTAGTTGGGTTGTTTGAAATGTTGTGTGAATTGTTTAAAGTGTTCTTGAATATTGTTTGAATGGTTTCGGAGTAGTAATTGAACGTATGAGCGTTGATATTGACTTGAATGTAAGTAGTTGAGTTGAATATAATGAAATGTTGTTGAATTATGTAGCAATGAGCTACTAATGTTAGAACGCGTTTTGAATTGATTATTGATGTTGGTAGTGTGATTGTTAATATTGTTGTTGATGAATTTGGCCGAGTAGAATTCTCGGGGTTGTTGCATTTACAGGTGAAATGCTGCCCAAATTTCTATAGAATTAAGTGCTAGTTGGAATTGAATGCCTAAATGTCTATAGTTAATGTTTGATGTCCATTGATGTTGTGTAGATCTTAGGGAGTTCGAGACTTAGGATTGGATTAGCTTTGAGAGCGGACGAGGTATGTAAAGCCTAACCTTTCTTTCTTTGGCATGTCTTAGTGGTAAATAGGCTATGACACGAACCTCGGGGTAATTCCATTCTTACGATCCGAGCATGTGCATACTATTCTTAATCTCCTTTTAATGTTCGGCCTTCTTAATGTAATGGTATTAAGGTTTTTATGTTTTTATATGAATGGATTTCAAATGTTGCATAAAGATTTTCGTTTTTAAGAGATTCTACGTCTAAAAATGGCCGTAACTTTCGTAGACGAGCTCGGATCGCCTCGATACGTTCGTAGGAGATTTCCTAATGAATAATATTATGACTTTCATAGGTGGGCTCGGATGGGGTTGATACCCGTCCGTGGGCCCCGAGACTTTTCTAGGCTTGGTCCTAACGACTTTCGGAAGGAATTAAATGTGACTATTGCCGTAACCCTAAGTATGGATTACTTACTTATTTATTGAGTCTATGATAATGATTTTTATGCATATGGTTACTCACGACTCTGCTCGTGCATTCTGTTATTACATCGTTCGCCGAGTCCCGGGCCGGTTATGTGATCGTGCGCACTATGTTATATTCCGGAGTATGATGTGTCCGGTTCGCCGAGTCCCTCGCTAAAGGGCCGGGTACCGTGTATATTTGGTGTTATGATGTGTCCGGTTCGCCGAGCCCTCGCTAGGAAATGCACCGTGTATATTTGATGGTGTGATGTGTTATGTGATATGTCGGGTTTCGGAGATATGAAATCTTCGGAGTATGATGTGTTATGGCGCCAATGACGGGTGGGCGACCATATTTCCGAGCCCCATGCATGATTTGTGTTTTAAAAGTAAACATTTTGGTATTTTGGGATATTGTACTTATTTTACGTACTTGTTTTGATTCGACTCGATTGTGTTTCTTGTATCTCTTGCTTTGCATACTCGGTACATATTCCGTGCCCCCCCTTTCTTCGGGGTGCGTTTCATGCCCGCGGTACGGACGCTCGTTTCGGTGATCCGCCACCTAGGACACCTATTACCATGCGGAGTGCTCCCTTTGTTCTGGAGCCTATATTTTGGTATATACTCTTCCGTTCCATATGTATATATTTATTCAGGGGTACGATGGGGCCCTGTCCCGTCATATGATTTTGTTCTGTTTAGAAGTCTGTAGATATATATGTGGGTTGTGCCTATTACTGTAGAGATGTGTTCGTACGTTTTATGTTTTGGGCGGTCCCATTCGTCATGGCAGCCTTGTCGGCTTGCATTTGTATACATTTTGGGCGCTGCGCCATATGATAGCCTTGCCGGCCTTTGTGATATATATATATATATATTTGTGTTTGCGACAGTTTGAGACAGCGTCTGATATTTGTATATGTATAAGTTATCTGTATGCGATTCTGGTTAATAAATGTGTTTGGGTGCCCAGCTCGGGCACTAGTCACGGCCTACGGGGTTGGGTCGTGACAAAAGTTATATCAGAGCGGTTCGTCCTCGGAGTGTCTACAGACCGTGTCCAGTAGAGTCTTGTTTATCGTTGTGTTGTGCACCACATCTATAAACAGGTGGCTACCGGACATTTAGGGTGTTATCTTTCCTTCTGATCCTAGATCGTGCGATAGAGCTGTGTTATCAGGATGACTCCTCCCTAACGAATTGTTATGTTTTCAGTGATGCCTCCGAGAAAGGCGACAACGGCCCGAAGGGCAAGTCTACGGCGGTGGGGGAGACTACCGAGGCCGGAGAGTTACCGGGGCCCGTGCGAGCTTGTACACGAGATTGTGCCCCCAACGACTAGTTCGGCTACACCGCCGATGTCGAGAGGGGCTTGGAGCGGCGAGGCGGAGTCGGGGGGCGGCTCCACCCCCGGCTCCGAGGTTCCGGCACCGAGCCTCCGGCCCTCGGCCCGGGGGCGGAGGATAGGGCCATGCGGGATGCGGTTCGGCTATTGACCGGATTGATGGCGGGCCGGGTTCACGAGGCGGGGATCGGGAGGTGATCGTGCGGACGGTATGACGATCGAGAGGGCCCGTGATTTTGCGACTTGTAGTCCCCCGAGTTTTTCGGGTCAAAGCCCGCGGAGGATCCTCGGGAGTTTATTCGGGAGATGCGGCGTACGTTGCGGCTTATTAAGGCTTCTGAGACCGAGTCTGTTGAGTTGGCGTCATACCGATTGCATGATGTAGCGGCTAATTGGTACGAGTCCTGGGAGCTGTCTGGGGAGAGGGTGCTCCTCCAGCAGTGTGGGCCGAGTTTACAGAGGCCTTCCTCGGCCATTTTCTGCCTCCAGAGCTGCGGCGAGCCAGGGTTGATAGATTCTTACTGTTGAGACAAAGGGGCAGGAGTGTCCGAGAGTATAGTCTGGAGTTTGATTCGTTGGTCAGATATGCGTCCGCTTATGTAGCTGATATGACTGATCGGATGCATCGATACGTGATGGGGCTGGATCGTTACTTGGTTGACAGCTGTTTGGTGATGGCATCCCGGCCCGGATGGATATTGCCCGTGTACAAGTACACGCCCAGGGTATGGAGGATCGACACGAGAGGGCGTCGGCCGAGAGGGATTATGACGGGGGCAAGCCCGAAGGGCTAGATCCGGCGGGTGATACGGAGAGCCTCGAGGCAGACAGCCTCAGCAGCAGCATAGCAGATATCCTCCCCAGCCAGCACGGAGCACACCCCCACAGTTGCCGGGCAGGAGACCAGATAGTATCGGGTATTCAGGAGCAGGTCAGAGCTCCAGGGCCTCGGGTTTACAGATGGATAGAGGTTCCAGCCAGTCGAGGCCACCCATACCTCGATGTCCTCACTGTAGGAGACATCACCCTGGGGAGTGTTATCGTGCCACGGGTGCTTGTTTTACTTGTGGCAGCCAGGGTCATTTTATGAGAGATTGTCCGCTTGGGGGCAGTTCAGGTGGTGCGGCTCAGCCTACTGGGTCAGCTGCTGGTTCATCTTCATCTTCAGTAGCCATGCGCCCTGCGGGGCGAGGTACGCTGACACCACCAGGTCGCGGTAGAGGTCGTGGCGGAGCTACCGGTTCTAGCGGTCCTTCGAACCGCATATATGCCTTGGCCAGCCGACAGGATCAGGAGGCGTCGCCTAATGTGGTTACAGGTATATTATTGATCTTCTCTCGGCGTATATGCATTGATAGATCCAGGCTCCACTTTATCATATATTTCTCCCCTCGTTGCTAATAAAATTAGGATAGAATCCGAACCGATAGAGCCTTTTGAGGTAGCTACACCGGTAGGAGATTCTGTTATAGCTAGGCAGGTTTATAGAGATTGTTCGACAATTATCTGTGGCCGTTGCACTAAAGCAGATTTGATAGAGCTAGATATGACCGAGTCGATGTTATTATGGGTATGGATTGGCTAGCTTCTTGTTATGCTAATGTTGATTGTCAGAAGAAGGTAGTTCGCTTCCAATTCCCAGGTGAACCAGTTATAGAGTGGACGGGAAATACAGCGTCGTCGAGGGGTAAGTTTATTTCATACCTCAAGGCAAGAAAAATGATCAGAAAGGGCTATATTTATCATCTGGTTCGTGTACATGATCTAAAGGCAGAGGCACCGACTCTTCAGTCAGTCCCAGTGGTTAATAAATTTCCAGATGTGTTCCCAGATGAGCTTCCAGGTCTTCCTCCTGAGCGGGAGATAGTGTCACGACCCAGCCCCGTAGGCCGTGACTAGTGCCCGATCTGGGCGCTCGTACCCACCTAACATTCATACTCAGATCATGGCAAGTCAAATAGAAACGTATACATACAGAAAAGTGCGACTCCGCGCACACATATACATACATATATCATATATACGGTACCGAGAATATACATAATGCAAACATAATCGAACAAAGGCTACCCACAACCCACGTTTATGTCTACGGGCCTCTACACGGTAATAACGAGAATCATATGACGGGACGGGGCCCCGCCGTGCCCCGAAAAAATACACATAAATGTAACAAACGACCGTACAAAAATGCGGGCTCCGGCAAGGGAGCTCTTCGGGATAGCCGAATAGGGATCCTAAGGCGGCGCTCACCCAAACGTGTATCCGTACCGCGCGGCATGAAACGCAGCCCCCCGAAGAAAAGGGGTCGGTACGAAATATGTACCGAGTATGTAAAAAGTAACAAATAATCGAATCATACGGAAATAAAGAGGACGAGAAAAGTAGTACGAACCGGATCTCATAAAACTTACCTTGAACGTAAATCATGCTTTTCAAAATCATTAATGGACTGAGTATCATAATTAAAGAAATCATCATGAACATATGCATACATAACATTCCCCGGCCCTCTAATGAGGGACGCGGTAAGTAAAATCATCATGTATATACATGTAACGTGCCCCGGCCCTCTAGTGAGGGACGCGGTGAAAGGAATCATCATATGCCATCCTGGCCACCTCCCCGTCATCACATCATCGTCATATGTACACATATATATATATATATATAACATGCCCCAGCCCTCTAGTGAGGGACGCGGTGAACAATGCAGTGGAATTGCACGAATACATGCCCTGGCCCGGGACGCAGTGAAAGAAATAGCAACAGCTCGCACGAGCAGAGTAGTGAGAAACCATATGCAATGTAAAACATACGATGTTTTCCAAGACTCGAAAAGAACAATCCGGACGATAGATCATTTAAAGGAAATCAGACAATAGCCATAAATCATACCTTTCGGAGTTGTGACGAATTATGTCAAAGACAAAACCTTTGGGATCGTTGTACATGGCAAAATATATCATATAACTCAATGGAATAATCAAAATGATCACTTTTTAATAATCGGAAGTTAGTTCTTGCATAACGCTCAAAATAAGTCAATTAAGTCAACGTGGAAAAATCTCAAAAATTGGGGGCCCACCTCGGGTCAAGTCGAAGTGGCGTACGTAAAATTACGAACATTAGGCTTTATGGAGCCACCTATGAAGGTCTCAAGGTAATTCGGTTCCATTTATGAGAGTTATAAATGTTTAAGCTATTTTTCCAACAAAACATAAAGTATCTAATTCAATTCCATTGATTGAAAAAGGGCCAAATCTAAGCTCGGATTCCTAGGGTAGAGTCGCCCCCGAGGCTCGTATCAAAACCTATTATGCCTAGGACATGCCAAGAGAACAAAAGGTGAAGCTTTACATACCTTATGCGTCTTCCTCGCTTGTCCAAACTCAAGTCCCGATTTCCTCAAAATCTACAAATGGTCATAGTTACCAAGCATTACTATAGGCCTTTTAGGAATGCAATCTTAACTCAATATTTGTCTACAGAAATTTGGGCAGCATTTCCCCTGTAAATACACCAACCCCGAGATTTCAACTCGGCCAATTGTCAACAACAACAACCACAGCAACATCAACCATTGACTAGAATCGCATACTAACATGAATAGTCATCTTTCTACATAAGGCGACAACTTCCAAACTAACTTTACATTTCCAAACCAATCTCAACGTTTCATGCTCATTTGCCCATCAAGATTATTCCAACATCATTTGGAGGCATTACATATGATTTTACATATTATTCGCAAAATATACAAACTTTCCACCGAAACCATAACTCATCCAAAACTTCCATTCTTCGACAAACACATTCATAATACATTATCATCTCCCAAATTCATTAACAACAATCACATCTAGCACCTAAACAATTCATTTTCATAATTACATAACAACTATGTTAGAACACATACCTTCCCATAACAACATATATGCAATTCTAATGCCAACTTAAATCGTTAAACCTTTATTTACATTGTAAAGATCACAACAACACAACTAGTATGTTAAACAAAATAAATCCATCATTGGTTCATTACTATATACCCCACGGCCCACATGCATTTTCCAACTCCATCCAATTTCCATTCCACTTTCATTTCCAATATAAATTCCACAATAACCACAACTAAAATACAACATAAAGTTCAACTCATCCTAACTATACAACATAGCACCTACACGGCCACATGCACACATGCACACCCACTTTGCAAACTTCCATATTTCTATCTATTCTACTCATTTCCATATACTACAACACAAACAAACCTTCATAACATAAATAGAAGGGATGAATTCTTACCTTTTCCTTCCAACTTCTTCACTTAACTCAAGTGTTGAATTGATGATACAAGGACTCAATCTTCCAAAACAACTACACCAAGTTGTAAAGGGGCCTTGAATTAGTGGGAATATGACAAGAAAAGAATTTTTGGAAGAAGACTTTGAGGAGTTGATTTTCTATGGCCAAAGCCGTATGGCTTTTTTTTTTTTTTTGTTCTTGTTTCCTCTTGTTTCTCCTTCTTTTATTTTCTTGAATGTTCTTCACAATATGATGAACATATATAGCCCCCCTTGGTCAATGGTCACATGCTTAATTAAATTGGGCTTGGATTTTTTTTTTTCCTCATGGCCGGCCACCCCATGGTGGATTGGGCCTCTCTCTTTTTATTTGATTTTTTTCCAAGCCCACTTACTTGTGGCCCATTTTGCAATTCATGAAACCATTGTTCACCTTTCCAATTTTACCCTTAGCCTTCTGCTATATTTTCGCATCAATATTTTCATAAACAACTTATATATTGAACTAAATCAAAATATGGCCTTGTCTTTAACTTGTCACAATTATTTTCAAATTACCCAAATATGCAAAAGTGCGGGATATAACATCCTCCCCCCCTTTAGAACATTCGTCCTCGAATGTTCAACTAATCTTGTGGAGGCGGATATAGATTTCGGGGGTTTCCTTTATTGCCATAGCATACGATCTCATTTACCGATGGTGTTTCTCCTTTACCTCCTCTCCAACTTCTCGAGTCATCTCCCTTTCCATTATTACTCCGCCACAATATCTTAACGCAAGTCATGCCTTTAATACACCACCTTCTGGCCTTACAACAACAAAACAAGGTCCAAGGCATATCTTGGGTTAGACTTCTCCTCTTTGCCGAAGCTCATTACGCCTTTCATGGAACACACAAATTCGCCCGCTTTTGGTAGCCAACTTGTTCCGATCATCTTGCTCGAATCATCTTATACTCAACTTGTAATATTCTAAACACATTACCTCGGGTTATCTCTTTATCTTTAATTCAACCCTTCTATAGTCCCTTTGCTCAGGTCTTGCTTTTAACTTTCAGATCACACATTACATCGCAATCTTTACAAAAATAAGCGGAGGTGCTCAATTTAATCCGCAGTGCCTTAGCACAGCTTTATTAATCCCTACGTCTGTCTCACTTACCTACGTCTTCTTTTCCTTACGACTGGTATCGGAACAGATCTTTGGTCCAACCATAACTATATCCTATTTATCCTTGGTGCAAATTCTACCTCAGTAACCTAGTTCAATCATTTTTACACCTCTCCGTAATGCACCCAAACTATTATCACCAAATTGATATTACCGAATCGAGGCTCTTCTCATTAGCTACTCTGGTACAAATTGCATAAGGTACGCTTAACCTCGGCTACGATCTTTTCCACACCTGATTCACCCCGTTCCACCGATTCCTCTCGTCCTAATATTCGCTTGCGACCTATTCCATCTTACTCTCTTCCCTGATTTTTCCTTCCTGCTATGGAAGGCTTTTCTATTTTTTCCTTACCACTCATGGGTGTTGTATCATCAACGAGTAACCTATTGCTCGCACCTTAATTCTTGATCCAACCTAACAGTGTTACCCTTCACGATGTCTCTGCAACCTACTCGTTATCAGACTTTTGTCTTATTCTCCCCCCAGCACCATCTCATTTGCTATCCTAACTATTTTTCTTTTTCCCCAGTTTTTTTTTGGGCCTTACCAACTTGTCTCGATAAGGAACCTTACCAACAGGTCGGGCATCCGTACCAATCGTGTCGTGGCATTAATTGTCTTTATCTTGCATTTGCGTTCCTCGCATCCGCTTCCCCCCTTTAGGGATGCACTTATATTATTATCTGATCATATTCGCCTTACGCCTACATTTTCCTTTCTCGGTCAGACCGCACTTCTGTTTCGATGTTCTGATCCCTCTTACTATTTATCCACTCACTTCCTTTCTCTTTCCGATATCACTATGCCAGTACTTCCCAAGTCTACCCTATAGCTGAAACAATATCAAATCACCTTATGACATTCATGCCATTCATTTTTCTTTTCACTTGAACTCTATTGTTTTGTCCGATTAATGCCTCCCGTATACGGTCACGTTAATTACCGGGATACGTTCACCCGTTAACATAGTCATGCACGGAGTATTACACGCTTTCAGTACACATATATAACTGTCGGCATTTCACTCACAAAAGATCCCCCAAACACTACTTAAACTGGCCCTAACTCTAGTGCCGTGAGGCACCTTCTTTTTCTTTTTTACCCCGCTCCGGCCCCTCGCCACCCTTTTAAGATTTCGCCTACTCGGGATATTCTAGATCCCCTTTAGACTACTCAGCTTTTTTCCATTGCTTCTTACGACCGAGGTTGTAAAACTTTCGAGAAACTTCCCGAGGGGTCACCCATCACGGAATTTCTCTTACTCGGCACGCTTAACCGGAACTTCAATGAAATACGGTACTCTAACGCTAGCGTAATCGCGCTCGACTCGCAGGACCTTCGTCACGTAATTTGGAGTGAAATAAAGTCCTGGCAGATTTCCGGACGCCCTCGTAGCACAATTACCGTTTTACCCCTCTCTCGATTTTTCCTATTCCTTTGTCACTTATGGATATTACCACTTTTCATCCTAGACTCCCGGGTCCGTAATAACGATAAATACACCTTAATTACCGTTGTTTATTAATACTAGGTTACTAAACCTCAGGTTTCCATCTACCGCTATTACGCAACAATTATATCACAGATACGCACATATAAGAATAGAAATTTTAGTGAGGATTCATGTACCTGTAGCCGCATCTGGTAATGCCTCCTGTTCCTGCCTCCTCGTCAAAGCAAATACGCGGTTCGAAGGACCGCTGGAACTCGGAACTCCGCCGCGGCCTCTACCACGGCTGTTTGGTGCCCGGCATACCCGCCCCGTAGGGCGCATAGGCCCGAAGAGGATGAACCCCGACCGACCCGGCCGGACCGCGCCACCCGAACCATCCCGATACGGGCAATCCCTCATAACATGGCCGTAACCCGCCGCGAGTAAAATAAGCGCCGTGACGCGACGGCGCACCCCCAAGAAACGGCGGCCCGCCGCACCGAGGGCAACCGGGGCATAGATGGCCTCGTCGGACCGAGCCCCTGTTCGACTGTGACCGAAGCTCTGGAACTCGGACCCGGCTCCCGGTCACCCTGTGTTGTCAAACCTCCGCCCCGGAACCGTGGGGTGCGCACTACTGTGACTCGGGCCGGGACGAATACCCCCGTGCGCTGGCCGGGGCCGCCCGCCCGAAACCCCCGAATATCCTCGCCGATCTAGCCCTCTTGGGCCGGCCCCGATCGTGATCCCTCGTCGAGGCCGGCGCCCTCTGTGTCGCTCTTCCATGCCCGGGCATGCGCACATGCTCGGGCAATATCCGCCCGGGGGGCGGGAAGCCATCGCCACACAACTATCGATCAGAAGGCAGTTGTCCAAACCCATCACATACCGATGTGCCCGGTCGACCATGCCGGCCACAACATGAGCGCGTACCTGGCCGGGGGTCGAACTCGAGGCTATGCTCCCGGACACTCATGCGCCGTCTGCCCTCGACGTAAAAAATCGTGAACCCACGGCTCGCCTCGTCTGCGGGAGTAGAAAATGGCCAAGAAAAGCCTCCACGAACTCGTCCCGTACGGTGAGGGAGCACCCTCGCCTACGGACAACTCCGCATGACTCATACCAATTGGGCACTATGTCGTGGCACGGCCCGATACGATGCCAACTCTACCGACTCGGTCTCGGAGGCCTAACAAGCCGCGGCGTACGCGCATCTCTGCGATGAACTCGAGGGTCCTCGCCAAGGGCTTTGACCGAAGAAATGCGGCGGATTACAGGTCAGGAAATAACGGGCCCTCTCACTGTCACGTCTGTCCGCACGGTCATCCCCTGCTCCGTGCCTGCGAACTGCCTTTGCTACCGATGCGGTCAATAGGCCGGGTACGCATCTCTCATAGCCTTTGTCCTCCGCCCCGGGCCGAGGAGGGCGAAGGCTCGGGCACTCGAACCTCGGGGACGGGCGGTGGAGCCGCCTCACGTTACCTGCGGCGGTGGCACTCTATGCCCCCTACGAAGGTGATGGGGTGGCGAACTGGCGATCGGGGCACAATCTCGGCTCGGGGGCTGAGCATGGGCCTGGTAACTCTACGGCCGAGGCTGAGTCTCTCTGCTGGCCCATGGCTGCCGCCCGGGCAGGCGGCTGTCGCCTTTCTCGGAGGCGTCCTTTGAAAACATAGCAATTTCGTCAGAAAGGAGCCATCTTAATAATACCGCTCTATCGCACGATCTAAGATCAGAAGGAAAGGTAACATCCTAAATGTCCTGTAGCCTCCTGTTTATAGATGTGGTGCACAACACACCGATAAACAGGACTCTACTAGTGTTATACCCCGTATTTTTATACGACAGATTATTTGTAAGTCAATCGACATAAATCTAAGAGCAAGATTATTTTCGAATATGCGACAAGGACCTTTTAATCTCTGATGTCAACATGGCACGATTGGTTTATAAATTTCAAATAGTGTGGATATTATTGGAGATTAGGGAGTAATTAACCAAGATTGGGTGACTAAGTGAGATTAAAACCTAATCACTTCATTAGTGAAGCCTAAGTGGCCGTGTGGGCCCCACCCATGAGTTGGCCAAATTTTATTGGCTAAAAGCTTGGGTGGGACACATGTCCAATTTGTGGACTGCATATATAAGTGAAAATGCTGATTCATGGTTCAACTAGCAAACCATTTCACCTTCACAAGTTGAGAGAAATCAAGAGATAGGTAGAGGAGCTCTCGGCCATGGCTGGCCGAGAATGAACTCCAAGATTGTGATCAAAAAAAAATCTCTTCATCCATTCAACTCCTTACCAAGTGCATATGAATGTGTAGTAGTTGTTTGAAAGAAGCAAGGAAGTGTAGCATGCCAAAAACATTGAGGTTCGGCCAAGATTAAAGAACAAGATTGAAGGTAAGGATGATCATTTTTTTTTCCATGTGTTGTATGATGGTTTGAATATATAAATTGTGATTGCTATTGTTGGATTGTTGTGTGGTTGAAGTTGAGATGGCCGTGAGCTTAGGTGAAGCCATGCTTGGTTTTATTTTGCATGTATTGTGGATGAATTGAATGTATATCAATATATGAAAATGAACAAGAATTGTAAGAAGTTTTCGTATGGTTGTGCATGTTGGTATTGGGAAGTTTTCTTGAAGTTGAAATGAGCCGTGTGTTATAAGCTTATAGGAAAGAATGCTTAATCTTCTTGTACATTTATTGGGAATGGATTGAATGTGTTGTAGTATGAATAAATGGATGAAAATCATGAAGTTGTTGTGGTGGTGTTGTGTCATTTTTATGGACTGTTTTGTGTCATGTTTTAATTGTTGTTGTTATGGACATTGTGGTATATTGTATGCCTTGTGTATATGTGAATTTAGGGGAAAAAGGAATGATTTAAGTGGAAGTATAGAAATAGTCCAAAACCGTGGATTGTTTTGGTAAAAAAAAAAAAAGAAGGAATTAACTTGTCTTGAATGTTGATTTGATTGTTGTAATTTCTATAAATAGGAGTAGGGGTATTATATGGTTAAAAATTTGGAGTTCAAGTTGTTGTGGCTGTTGTAGGAGTTAAGATGTTGCCAATATGATTTCTTGTGATTATACAAACATTGTTGCTAGACATCTTGTTGTTGGTTGGATGAAGTTGGAAGCTGCGAGTTATATAGTATGTTGGTCGGACTGTTTTTGAGTAATGTACGGGCTGTCCGGAATTCCCTCGTAACCTAATCGTAGTTTTGATATATCGTTATAGGATAAGGTACTACTGGGCAGCAAGTACAAGTTATAATACGACTAAACGCTAAAGGTACGTAAAGCCTATTCCTTCTTTCTTTTGGCATGTCCTAGACGTAAGTATGAAATAATATGAACCTGGGGTAAATTCTATTCTCTAACTCCTAGCATGACTTATGATTCTATATTAATTTAATGTTGAAAATGCTATTGTCACGAGATCTCGCTACTATTACATGATTGACTAATGAATGATGTATAGAAGTTCTTACTCTTAAAAGAATGGCATGAATGGAAGTTGAGTTTTTAAAAACTACATCATGGAAATTGATACATGTACATGAAATCTCGAAACGCTTTGCTATGGCTTATAATGAGAGTTGGAAAGAATTGAATATGATTATTATCCCAATACTTTAGAGCTGGTTAGTTACTTATTTATCGAGTCTCAAAAGATAAATTGCATTTATGTGGTTGCTTATTATTCTGCTCGTGCTTACCGCTATATCCTTCACTGAGTCCCGGGCCAGGGTACGTTCTCGTGCGCAGATCTATTATATTATTCACCGAGTCCCTCACTAGAGGGCCGGGACACGTTATATATATATATATGATGATGATGATATGATGATATGATGATATGGAGATGGTGGCCAGGAGGGCATATATTCCTTATTACCGAGTCCCTTACTAAAGGGCCGGGACACGTATATGTTTATATTTATGATGTTATGATTATAATTACCGAGTCCCTTACTAAAGGGCCGGGACACGTTATATATATATATATATATGTTATATACGTAATGATTATGCGCTTTGATTATAAAACACTATATTGACATTGATATGAGAACGATACGGATGAAATATGTTCAAAGGCAAGTTTTGTTTTGAAACTCGATTGTTGCATTGAATCTTGTTCACCTTGGCATAGATACGATTCTATTTACTATGTTTCATGCTTTATATACTCAAGTACATATTCCGCATCGACCCCTTTCTTCGGGGGTGCGTTTCATGCCCGCAGTACAAACACTCGTTCGGAGATCCGCCGGCCTAGGATATCTACTCGGCTATTTTTGAGTGCTCCTTTGTTCCGAGCATAGTTTCGTGGTATAGCCTTTTGATATGTATATATGTTGTTGTTCAGGGTACGGCGGGGCCCTGTCCCGTCATATGATGTCGTTGTCACTCTTAGAGGTCTGTGGTCACATGTGTGGGTCTGTGTGTAGTTGATGTTTTGTTGTGTGGACATGACTTGTGTTTGGGGCGTACCCATTTGTAGTGGCAGCCTTGCCGGCTTGCGTAGATATATGTGTTTATTAGTGTGTATGAAGGTAGCCTTCTTGCTTATGTTTTGTTGGGACGCTATATATATAATTATTAAAGGTTGTGCCGGCTTTTGTGCGATATTAGGTTAAAGGTTGTAACTCTTCGGGAGCTAGGTAGCTTTGATATGCGTACGTCTTGTCTTTATACTTATATAAGTTCGTTCATGCTAATAGTGTGTGATTATAGGTAACAGGTGTATACGAGTGTCAAGCTCGGGCACTAGTCACGGCCTACGGGGTTGGGTCGTGACAAAAGTGGTATCAGAGCGGTTCATCCTCGGAGTGTCCACAGACCGTGTCTAGTAGAGTCTTGTTTATCGATGTGTTGTGCACCACATTTATAAACAGGAAGCTACAGGACATTTAGGATATCATCTTTCCTTCTGTCTTAGATCGTGCGATAGAGCCTGAACCTAGGAAAGATTGTTTCTGACCTCTTTTCCTATACGGATGCGATTTGTGAGAGATGAAGCCGGATGGCTTCGACCGGGGGTGCTAATAAGGCCCTTAGTATAAGTCGGGACCTCGGGCTCCGGGGACCGGTAGGAGGAGCCCCGGTTATTCTATTAGGCGATCCCTCGGAGGATCCCGCCACGAAAGTGTTTGACCTCCATAGTTTAGGACCCCCGGGGGACGCGCTATGACACGGACCCGCCATCGGCCGGGGGCACCGTATGCTTCCGAGGTTGTGGCGACGGTGGAGCACTATGTTAGGCCGGCCACCCCGGTGAGTGTTTATTTTGGAATTCCCCCCCGTCCCGGTCATCGGTAAACGGGGAGTTGCCCGATTATCTACATTTCCTGGATTCAGATGAAGAAGACGGTGAAGGTCAGACGAGTAGATGGCGGACAGACGATGACGAGGCGCACACTTCACCTTCTAGATCGCCGGATCAGACTAGAGACTGATCGATTACAGGTACATGAGACTTTATCTAAATTCCTAGGTATGGGCATCTGTTATCGATTGTTACCTAATAGAGGCAAGCGAAATTAAAGGAGTCGACAACCAAGTATTTATGAGTAACAGTGACTAAGGCATTCTTATCCGCGGGAATTTTGAAATCTAAGATAGAAAAATAGTGGTACATACGGGTGAAAGTTGGATAGCAAGGGAACATAACGAGAAGTGATGTATACGGAATGGCAAATCGGCCATCATTATGGTTAGTTATGGTAAGTATAGTAAGGAAATAGGTTGAATGTATATATCGCAGATGGGTCCACCTTCTAGAAAGTGTGCCCGAGAAGAATTTAAAGAAACCGATAGCTATGTGAGAATATATGATTAGACATAGTACGAATGCTAAAAAGCATGTTTGAAACCTACAATTAAAGATAGTAGGGGAGAATAAACAAGAAAGAGTGACAGGTACAGTTGTGAGGCGTTGCGATTGATAAAGGAAGCCCGATGCCGCTACGATATGATATATATATATGTGTGTGTTGGCTCTGTGAGGCGTTGTTGATATTTCCTGTGTGCAGGTTTGGAGATAGTAGGGATTACAGAGGAAACTCTGCCCAAATTTTCCCAAAAAAAAAAAAAAAGGGATGAGATATAAGTTCACGGTATGTCTTGAAGGTCGATACCGATAGGGTAAATTTATTTCGTTGGATTAAATTTTTAAGAGATACCCTCCATGTCGTTCGTAAGAGGCATTATTCTTACTGGGGAAAATTTTATTTCAAAAAAAAAGCATATATGAGCAGCAAAGTTTGAAATTCATTTGAAAGGACCAGAATACCTTCCAGCCACATTTTTGCCTAAGACAAAAGAGCTTAGAATGGAGGGCAAAACCTTCTAGTGACTAAGAATCGCGAATAAGATTAAGGAGTGTTACGTTATAAGATGGATTACAAACAGGATGAAATGTGAGTACCATAGGGATTACAAAAAAAAAAAGAATAAAGCCCAGCAAGGGGAAAGGATACGATATGATTATTGTGAAACAGAAAGGTAAATGTAGAACCAATAAGAAATACTTACCAAGTTCCGTAGGGGAAGTTCAGAGTCAAAGTCAAATGGTAACGGAAGCGGAACCGAGTACAGGAAGAAGAGGACTTAAAAGAAAGAGGGAGGTAAGAAGAAAGCAAGTAGCATTACATTATACCGATACGTTATGACATGTATAGCTTGGAAAATGAGTGATACAAGTGACAGGACTGTGAAAGACTAATCTGAAGGAAGATGAGCGACGAGACAAGAGTGAATGCCAGAAATGACTGGTATGGTAACGACAAATAGAAATAAACAGGATATGCTTCGAAAACGAAAAAGGGATTATGTAAAAGTAGTGTTTTCTTCGAACGATACGAGAGATAGCATGAAATTCTTCATGCACAGAATATAAGATGGGCACAGATTGGAGAAATGAAAAGAGTACTAAAGGAAGCATTCAAGAAAGATGCCACCAATTGAGTATGAGTATGGGACAAGAGGGAAATATATAACTGTGAACTTAAGAAGCAGTACGACAAGAAGGTGACAAGACAAGGCCGTCACTAAGGCGAATTTAATATGATTTTTAGCAAGTTAGAGGTTAGCGCTGAGTATACGACAAGGATGGAAGAGCATGAGGCATAAAGAAGTACTACGTGTAGGTGACTCACCTTGGAAACACTGAAATCCTTAAAGGACAAGGATTGTGGATTCGCAAAATAACGGATGTATCGTAAATTTATTAGAAGAAACAGACGATATCCGTCTGGATAAAGGTAGTGTTATGAGAAAGCTTGAGATACTTATCATTAGAATATAAGTGCTACTGAATGGAGAATTTGAAACGACGATAAGCACTACCCAAGTATTGATCGGGATGAAGGGAATGTGGCTTCGGGCAAATTGCTATCTTAATTACATTACTCGAATACCAACCATCAAATGAGATTATGTACTATATATCGAGTGTTCTCATCGCCCCGTGATTGTGTTAGGTCTCATACACAGGTAATCTAAGTTATAACTGATATAAAGAAAGAAATGGCTATGGTATAGTATACCAAATGTATTGGACAAAGAATCATAGGAATTTCAAAGTTGTAGATGGAAGACTAGAGCGGAATATAAATAGATAATGATATAATTACGACCCTAAAGGGGGGAAGCGGGAGAAAATAAAGCAAGTACCGATGGAAACAGTTGACGTTATAATGTACCCCATATGGATACTCAAACCTCAAGTGAAATCTCATGCTACATCCAAGAGCCAAAGAATAGACGGACGTAGTCAAGATAGTCTTTGAGGCAGTGCCGAGAATCATTGGTAAGGACCTGGGATGATATGACATCAGAAGATGGGTACTTATAAAAAGGAAAAGAATACGACCAGAAAAGAGTAATAAGTAATTTAAAAGGGCATGATTAAAAATAGCAAAGCTATACGAGATTAGAGGTCAAGATGCTGATAACGGGATTATTGATTAACGATGTTACGACCCATAAATAGCAAAGAAGGAAGAATAGGGAATCTCTCCTATATTAGAATACGAGAAAACCCAATGGAAAATACAAGCAGGGGAAAGAGTATGGCGAAATAGGCAAATGAGCGATAGTATAATAAAATATGTATAGCAGAATAAACCAAGAGAAGGAAAGATTGTACGAGAATACTTATGCAATCTACGACTATTTGTAGACTACAGATGCAACCAAGTAATAGCAATAACAATGCGATCGCAACAGTTGAGTACATCAAAGAAACGTGTAACAAGGTTTAAAGAAAAACTACAGAGGTGAGACTAGTACTGAGAATAAAAACCATAGTTAAGCCTTGACATCAACTGCAAAGGATAAGAGGAGCATGTAGGGTCCGTATAAAGACTAACGTGGCAACACTAAAGTATTTCCTGGGATTGGGCATCTACGCATACTTGCGTAAAAGTTACAATGAGGTATGTAATAGAAGGGCTATGAGCAAATTTGAGTAAGGAAGCTATGGAAGAGTTTGAGTCAAAAAAATATAGAGAAACGATACGAGGGATATGTCTAAGGTATGGCCAGCTAGAGTAAAGGAAATTATGAAATGATTCAACCGAAACGGTCGGGAAGAAGTTACGAAGTGACATAAGATTATGGTATAAGGAGACCCTAGCGTTATGTGATAGCCAACCCTAAAGATTGAGATCAAGAAGTAAAGGCAAGTGATGGTACGAGGAAATTTAATGGGAAGTCAGAAAGTGATACATGATGTTGAAAATTTCGTAGTACGGACTATAACAACGAGTAAAACAAAAAAAAAAGGTGGAGCACATTTACCGAAGCCCGTAGGACTGTGAAACTAAGCCTGCAACACTCCAGGAATATTAGAGTATAATAAACCGATGGGAAACGTCTGTGCCTTACGAGATTTTGATTAAGGATAGGGAAGTGAAGTGAAGTAAACGATGTGTTATTTTAAGGGAATATCAATCGAAAAGAAAGAGTTGAATCGTAACTATATGCACCATGAGTACAGGCCTGAATCAATCTACGACGGTATAACTGAGCAACATTTAGATCAGGGAGACAATAACACTCCAGCAGAACAGCTCGAAATACAGCTGATAATCAACTACGGAATAACTGGAAAAGTAAAGACAAAGGCATATAATTAATACCTCGGGAAGTAATGGAAAAGGAAGATATTATGAGAACAGCTACGTAAGGACCTGGAGTGCGATTATAAAGGATTAAAACGAGTTGACAAACAGGAGAGGTATGTGAAGGACATAATTAACTAAGAGGATACTTGAGGAAGTATTGGAAGTCCAGAATCAGTTCAACATTCGAGGACGAATGTTCTAAAGGGGGGAAGAATGTTATACCCCGTATTTTTATACGACGGATTATTTGTAAGTCAATCGACATAAATCCAAGAGCAAGATTATTTTCGAATATGCGACAAGGACCTTTTTAATCTCTGATGTCAACATGGCACGATTGGTTTATAAATTTCAAATAGTGTGGATATTATTGGAGATTAGGGAGTAATTAACCAAGATTGGGTGACTAAGTGAGATTAAAACCTAATCACTTCATTAGTGAAGCCTAAGTAGCCGTGTGGGCCCCACCCATGAGTTGGCCAAATTTTATTGGCTAAAGCTTGGGTGGGACACATGTCCAATTTGTGGACTGCATATATAAGTGAAAATGCTGATTCATGGTTCAACTAGCAAACCATTTCACCTTCACAAGTTGAGAGAAATCAAGAGATAGAGAGAGTCTCTCGGCCATGGCTGGCCGAGAATGAACTCCAAGATTTGTGATAAAAAAAAATAAATCTCTTCATCCATTCAACTCCTTACCAAGTGCATATGAATGTGTAGTAGTTGTTTGAAAGAAGCAAGGAAGTGTAGCATGCCAAAAACATTGAGGTTCGGCCAAGATTGAAGAACAAGATTGAAGGTAAGGATGATCAATTTTTTTCCATGTGTTGTATGATGGTTTGAATATATAAATTGTGATTGCTATTGTTGGATTGTTGTGTGGTTGAAGTTGAGATGGCCGTGAGCTTAGGTGAAGCCATGCTTGGTTTTATTTTGCATGTATTGTGGGTGAATTGAATGTGTTGTAGTATGGATGAATGGATGAAGCATGAAGTTGTTGTGGTGGTGTAAAGCCGTGTGGATAAGTTTTAGGAGAAGTTATGGATCTTCTTGTTTTGTGTCATGTTTTGATTGTTGTTGTTATGGACATTGTGGTATATTGTATGCCTTGTGTATATGTGAATTTAGGGGAAAAAGGAATAATTTAAGTGGAAGTATAGAAACAGTCCAAAACCGTGGATTGTTTTGGTAAAAAGAAGGAATTAACTTGTCTTGAATGTTGATTTGATTGTTGTAATTTCTATAAATTTGGAGTTCAAGTTGTTGTGGGCTGTTGTAGGAGTTAAGATATTGCCAATATGATTTCTTGTGATTATACAAACATTGTTGCTAGACATCTTGTTGTTGGTTGGATGAAGTTGAAGTCATGAGTTATATAGTATGTTGGTCGGACTATTTTTGAGTAATGTACGGGCTGTCCGTAATTCCCTCGTAACCTAATCGTAGTTTTGATATATCGTTATAGGATAAGGTACTACTGGGCAGCAAGTACAAGTTATAATACGACTAAACGCTAAAGGTACGTAAAGCCTATTCCTTCTTTCTTTTGGCATGTCCTAGACGTAAGTATGAAATGGTATGAACCTTGGGGTAAATTCTATTCTCTAGTTCTGTGCATGACTTATGATTCTATATTAATTTATTGCTATTGTCACGAGTCTACTATATGATTGACTAATGAATGATGTATAGAAGTTCCTACTCTTAAAAGAATGGCATGAATGGAAGCATACTCGACTTTCAAAAACTACATCATGGAAATTGATACATGAACATGAAAGCTGAAACGCTCCTTGCTATGAATTATAATGAAAGGTTGGAAAGAATTGAATATGATTATTATCCCAATACTTTAGAGCTAGTTAGTTAATTATTTATCGAGTCTCAAAAGATAAATTGCATTTATGTGGTTGCTTATTATTCTGCTCGTGCTTGCCACTATATCCTTCACTGAGTCCCGGGCCAGGGTACGTTCTCGTGCGCAGATCTATTATATTATTCACCGAGTCCCTCACTAGAGGGCCGGGACACGTTATATATATATGATGATGATATGATGATATGATGATGTGGAGATGGTGGCCAGGAGGGCATATATTCCTTATTACCGAGTCCCTTACTAAAGGGCCGGGACACGTATATGTTTATGTTTATGATATTATGATTATAATTACCGAGTCCCTCACTAAAGGGCCGGGAAACGTTATATATATATGTTATATACAGAATGATTATGCAGCTTTGATTACAAAACACTATCTTGACATTGATATGAAAACGATACAGCTGAAATATGTTCAAGGGCAAGTTTTATGAAACTCTGTTTGTTGCATTGGGTCCTATACACCTTGTCTCAGATATGATTCTATTTACTATGTTTCATTCTTTACATACTCGTGACATATTCCGTACCGACCCCTTTCTTCGTGGGCTGCGTTTCATGCCCGCAGTACAGACACTCGTTATGAGATCCGCCAGCCTAGGATATCTACTCAGCTATTTTGGAGTGCTCCTTTGTTCCGGAGCCTAGCTTCGTGGTATAGTGTCACACCCCGACCTTACTAGGGTGTGATGGGCACCCGACTCTCCTCAGAGTCGAGCGAACCCTTAAACGTTCGCGTTACTAAAACCTGTCATTTCAAAAAAAAACTTTTTAAAACATGAAACTTTTCAACATAGAGATCATCGTTTTATCTAGGTTATGAAAACCTTCATCAATCACATAAATTTTTACCAATCGACAACATCTCGAAAATACGTACTCTTCTAACATCTATAACCTTCGCGTTCCTCGACACTCTCTTCATAGGACACTGTCTGCAAAGTCTCTAGGATATACACAAATACCATGACACAAGTGCTTGACTCGGCAACACTCCGAACTGAATTGGAGCTCGCCAATCTCGCGGGAACAACTTCTAGCAGAAAGTCTTCTCTCATCGTGGGTGTACTCCGGCGTGGCATGAAACGCAACCCCCGAAGAAGGAGGGCCGACCGAATATGTACCGAGTATGTAAAGCAATAACAAGTAATACCCATAGCTTAATTTAGAAGAGAAGAAATCACAATCAAGCTCATTACTGTGTACCCCTCGCCGGAGGAAACATAAATGTACCCACGGGGTCTTAGAACAATCCTTAAGTAAATAATGCGAGTGAACACACGTCCTTTAAGCACACACAATATAAACACAAAGAGCACACGAATTCTAGAATACACAATCTAAACATAGTATCACAATAGTCCCTTCGGACAGCCGCTTCCGCGTAGGAATGATGGCCCTTCGGCATGCCGCTCCGCATAATAATAAGGATTGCCCCTTCTGGGCATTGCCGCTTCGGCATAATAATAACGATGGCCCCTTCGGCATTGCCGCTTCCGCATAATAATAAAGATGGCCCCTTCGGCATGCCGCTTCCGCATAACAATAATCACGGCCCCTTCGAGCATAATAGTAATGATAATGTAAACATAAGTAGTAAGTGAAATGAAGTAGTAAAATCTCGCACCCTTTCGGAGTGGTTTTGGAAAATAGCTCACTCGTACATAAGTCGAGGCCATAGTGCTCCCGCATACGAGCCGAGTGCCATAGCACACTCGGTGATCACCGAGGCCACGCCGCTCGTACACACGACCGAGGCCATAGCACACTCGTGCATAAGCCGAGGCCACCGCACCCCTCTTCGAGTGGTTTTAGAAAGTCTAAATATTAAAATCTCACACCCCGTCGGAGTGGTTTTAGAAAAATCGATTTTGTGTTTCTTTGTATAAAACTAGTTCTTTAAAAATCATCGGTGAACCACAAACGCGTTTCCGAAGCCATTTTTTGGAAAACCGAAGTAATAATTATATTAGGAACATTGTCACACCACCACGTACATTATAGAACATAATGAGGTAGCTAAACCACTGGCCTTTGGTAGTCGGGTCCTACTCATGCAAGTTCTAAATGTTCAGGGAGTTCTTCCATCATTTCACACAATTTCTAATTCAATTCTACTGAATGAATAGTAGTTAATTTCAATCTCGAATTTCTAAGAAAGGAATTGTCCCCGAGGCACATATTCAAGCCTACTACGTCTAAGACATGCCAAAGAAAGAAAGTGAAGCCTTACATACCTTTTCCGCATTTACGCTACTCCAAATCCCAGCTCCAAGTTCGCCAAAAGCTGCAATTTGGTCACATTTACCAAATATCAACCATAAGGCTTTAAGAATTCATTCTTAACCAACACTTGTCTTAATTTTCCAAATAAATTCACTTATTTTCTCGCCGAAATTTCGGCAAAGACTCTCCCCTGTAAATACACCGTCCCGAGAATTATGGCTCGGCCCAAATTCAACAACAATCCCAACAACACTTACAATACTCATAACGATTCCATATCACCTGAATCCTCCAACTTCAACAAACAATATCACCAACATACTTTTATCTTCCAAATTCATAAACTTCCTCAACAATATACACATTAGCAAAATTATATTTATAAATAAAGAAACAACACCAAGGTCATATTGGCTTTCAAATCAGCCCGTAACCATTCCAATCCCCAATTTAAACCAGCAAATTCTCATTTTCATCCTAGAACACATATCAACAACGATCAAATTGCTACATAGAAATTTGTTCATTCATTTTTTTTTTCCTACACCACATGCATGCCACACGGCCAACAACACAACTTGCATAGTTTCATTTATTCCATCCATTCCTTCACTCTACAACATATACAAATCATCCATAATATCAACAATAATTAAAATACTAAATAAAACAATTGAATTATTTCTTGCAAACCATCCATGCACACGGCCACCCCATACACTTCCATGACACATGAATTTCATTCATTTCCACACTTCACCACATGCACATACCATTCCAACATATAAAAAGAGAAATAAAACTCACCTTTTTCACTTAATTCTTCAACATGTCCTAGGTGGAGAATTGCATGAACAAAGGCTTGGCTTGCCCCAACAATTGTTCCATGACGTTTAGCACCTTCCAAAGAGTGGAAAACATGGAAGAAAATAATTTTTTGTGAAGAATTTCTCATGGTCCATTTCCACCAAGCTTGGCCGAATAGGCCCTCCTCTTTGTTCTTCATCTCTCTTTTTTTTTCTTGCTTTGCCTTCAATTGAAAGATGAACAAATATGTATATATACATATAATTTCATGCATGTGAGGGGCATTACGCCCCCTCTCTAGAAATTTCCCTATTCTCTAGAAAAGATGACTAAATTTTGTCATCTTTTTATTATTCCTTTTTCTTTTTTTCTTTCTTTTAGTCACATGGCCAATATGGCCTCTTTGGAGTTTTCATGAAACTTGGGTGAAATTCCCATTTTGCCCCTCGACTTTTCGCATTATTACCGTTTCGCCCCTAGCCTTCCACATTATTTCCATTAGCCATTTTGCAAATTCCTCCGTTTACCCTCGCCTTTCCCAATATTTCCATACTAATAATGTTCATAAGCAACATTCATAACCACCGGTGCATTAAAATAATTTTTGAAAATCGTCTCGCCCGTAACTTTCCATGTCATGTGCCTTGAAATTTCCAAACGTACAAGATGCGGGTTATAACATCCTCCCCCCTTTAGGAACATTCGTCCTCGAATGTTCAACCGACCTTATGGGGTCTTGTATAGCACTTCGGGAGGGGGTTTCTTTTGCACCAACGGTTCTTCTTTCCAATTCCGCGTACAACATAGCAAAATTCCTTATTATAAATTTTTCCTTCATTTTCGGTCGATACCCTCACATGCGAAATATTATACATGTCCATATACATATGCACATATCGTTAGTATCAACTAACCTACGAATACTTTAATCGTTCAAGCCTATCCAAATTTCGTAATCGTAGTGTACTCTCTCGTCTCTTCTTTAACTGCCCGTCGCGTTACGCGCGCCTTTTTGTGGTCTCCAACCATCTCGTACATTCTAATTTCTCATTTGTCTCTTTGGATCTACATTTGTGAAAATTTGAAACTTCCCAGCGGGTCACCCATCATGAAATCGCTCCTACTCCGAGCACGCTTAATCCCGAACTGTGATTTGGTGCCTCAATGCTGATATAATCGCATCCACTCCCTCATATGCCCTTTATTACATAATCTGGAGCCAGTCATAGCTTCACAGATTCTGAGGCATTTTTGTAACACACCCTTTCTTGTACAATTACCGTCTTACCCTTTTCGATTCTTAATGTTCACCTTCACTTTCATTCTCCCGACTTACATTTCAGTAATACTTCAATATTCTCATCTCATCCAACATGCCTTGTCCGCACCGTTGTTTACCACTGTACTTTGTAACTGTTGATGTCATAGGTCGCTTTCTTTTGTCGACATCGTCCTTCAAATTGAAATAAAAGATTAGTACAAGGGACTTCATGTCTATGACCGGGCTCTATCGCACGATCTTAGATATGATTTAAGGTCAACAATCCCTAGATGCCCCGTAGCCTCCGTTTATAAACGTGGCGCGCTTCACACCATAAACAGGGACTCTACCGACACGACTTTGCGTACAACCCCTAGGATGCACTGCCGTTCGATAGCCACTTTGTCACACCCCCCGACCTTACTGTGGCGATGAGCACCCGACCTCTCGCAGTCGAGCGAACCCTTAAACGTTCGCGTTACTAAAACCTGTCATTTCAAAAACT
The DNA here is from genome assembly GCF_029784015.1 of Lycium ferocissimum. Classification (NCBI taxonomy): domain Eukaryota; kingdom Viridiplantae; phylum Streptophyta; class Magnoliopsida; order Solanales; family Solanaceae; genus Lycium; species Lycium ferocissimum. The sequence continues at coordinate 36,661 of NW_026725941.1, forward strand.
TTTTAAAACATGAAACTTTTCAACATAGAGATCACTGTTTTATCCAGGTTATGAAAACCTTCGTCAATCACATAAATTTTTACCAACTCGACAACATTCGAAAATACGCACTCTTCTAACATCTATAACCTCCTTCGCGTTCCTCGACACTCTCTCCACAGACACCGTCCGCAAAGTCTCTAGGATATACACAAATACCATGACACAAGTGCTTGACTCCGCAACACTCCGAACCGAATTCGAGCTCGCCAATCTCGCGGGAACAACTTCTAGCAAAGTCTTCTCTTCATCTGGGTGTACCTGCGTGGCATGAAACGCAACCCCCCTGTCATATCTCGCATTTCGCACGTCGGAATATTTTTAAGTTGGTTGCGAAGAATTATGGACAAGGTTATCTCTCGACGATGTTTTACGACAAATGGGTTATGATTTTGTTGGAAGAAAGCGTTAAGGAAATATTTGGGACTAAGAGTGTAGTATGGAAAAATTTGGAAATTTCATGAAATTAGAGTGAGGTGGGCCATGGCCACATGGAAGCTTGGTATATATATACATATGGAATTAGATGACATGTTTGTCATATTAGTTATCTTTTGTGACTTGAGAAATTTCTAGAATTTTAAAGAAAGATTTGGAGGGAAAGGAAAAGAAAAAGAATTAGAAAAAATATTGGAGGAAAATAGGGGCACATGACCGGCCATGTGCCCCTCTATATATATATATGTGTGTGTGTGTGAAGAAAAATCAAGACAATTCATTATTTGGTTCTAGAGAAATCAAGAAAAAGAAGAGAAAAGAAAGAAAGGGAGTTCCTACGCCATGGGCTGGCCGAACCTGCCCTCCTGTTTGGCCATGGAAAAAATATCTCCTTCATGTTTTCTTACTAATTGAAAGGTTCTCGTCAACGTGGAAGGGTCGTTGGAGCAAATAAATCATTTGTTGAGGCTAAAGGAGAAGCTAGCCGAGTGGAAGCAACAAGAAAGAGGTGAGGTTCAATCTTATTTTTCTTATGTTATGGATGGTTCGTACGTGTTGTGAAGTATGGAAATGGATTAAAAACTTGAAAATATGGATGTTGAAGTTGAGCCATGAATGTTGATGTTGGACCGTGGGTGTATGTTGTAGTGTTGTAGTAATGAATTAATTGTATTTAGCATGTTTTGTGTGTTGTTGTAATGTGTAGAAGATGAATGAATTCATGAGAATATAGATGTTGATGTTGGGCCGTGTAGGGGCTGGTTAGTATGCAAGAAATGAGTTGATGTTATTGAATATTTTGGTCGTCGTCGTTACGAATTATATGACGTAAAAATGAAGGTTTAATGACTTATGTTGGTGTTGAAGTTGTTGTGGGCTGTTTTGAAAGTCACTATGATTTTAATATGTTTTCTCATAATTGTAAAGATAATGTTGTAATATATGGGATTGTTGGTGTAGTTTATGAATTCGGAAGAAAAAAATATGTTATGAACGTTCCTAATGAAGTCGGAGGAATTCGGGTAGTGTTGGATGATGAATGGGCTGATTTGAACCTTTTATGGATTGTTCGAGGTGTTCTTGAATCGTGTTTGAATGGTCTCGGAATAATATTTGAACGTATGATCATTGGTGTTAGTTTGAATGTGCGAAGTTTATTTGAATAAATGGAATATCGTTGACCTATGTAGAAAGGGATCGTTAATGTTAGAATGCGTTATGAATTGATTATGGATGTTGTCATTATGATTGTTGGTTTGGTTGTTGATGATATTAGCCGAGTTGAATTCTCGGGGTTGATGGATTTATAGGGGAGGTGCTGCCGAAATTCCCGGGGATAAAGCGACGGCTTGGAATTGAGTTCTTCAATACTTGTGGCGAATGTTGGAGGTCCGATGACATCTTTTGTAGATCGCAAGAAGCCGAGACGCAAGCGTGGATTAGTAGAGGGCGGCCAAGGTATGTAAAGCTCACCTTTCTTTTTTTGGCATGTCCTAGTACTATTAGGCTATGACCCGAGCTCGGGGGTAATTCCACTCCTAGAATCCGAGCTCAGATATGTACTTTGTTCGTTCCTTAGGATCCATTATTTGATGGGACCAAAATAAGATTTTTATGTTTCAAAAGATTGAGTTTCAAAAGTTTTACAAATGATTTTGACTAAAAAAAGGGTCCCGAACTTCAAACGTCCGTAACTTTTGCATACGAGCTCGGAACGCCCCCAAACATAATATGAATGTTCATAAGACATAACTTTCCCCTACCTACCCTAGTCGGGCTCGGACGGGGGTCGACACCCGTCCGTGGGGCCCACGACCTTTCTAGGCCTATTTCGGATGACCTTCGGAAAAATGTAAATTTCGTTTTCTTTTGGGCTTTCGCATATGGATCTCTTACTTCCTTAATGATTTATGATTATGATTTTATGCATATGTATGCTCACGACTCCGCTCGTGCTCATGGTTGTACCTCCTTCACCGAGTCCCGGCCGGTTATGCTTCGTGCGCATTATGATAAATTCCGGTGTGATCGTGTTACGGTTCTCCGAGCTCCTCCCCGCAGGGCGGGTTCCGTTTGGTGTGATGTCGTGTTATGGTGTGATGGCTGGCTATGTTGTGTTACGGGGATATGTCGGGTTACGGAGATCCGAAATCTTCGGTGTGATGCGTGGAGTGGCGCCAACGACGGGCGGCGACCACCGTTCTAAGAGCCTCGTGCATGATTTGCATTTTAATTACATATTTTGATACTTTGCATATTATGTCTATCTTCTCGTATTTTGTTCCTAGGTTTCGTATCTCTACTTTACATACTCGTACATATTCGTATCGACCCCCTTTCTTCGGGGTCGCGTTTCATGCCGCGTGTGCACACCTGTGTGAGCTAAAGGTATTAGCAAGTCTGTTCCACGGGATTGGCGAGCTCCACTTGTTCCGGAGTGCCGCCGAGTCGCAGTTTGTGCATATTATGATATCCGAGTCATGTTAGAGACTTTGCGTACGCAGTCATGTGTATCGAAGTCGTTGTGAGCGGCTCTATAAGCCGTCGTTTTGTGATATGCGATATTACCGATTTTGTACCTTCGCAAGTTTGTGTTTGATTTGAAATTATGTATTTATGATTTGGTCAAGGGCCCAATGTGAGTACGAGTATTACGATAGTCTGAGGGTTCGCTCGGCCCTGGATAAGGGTCGGGTGCCCATCACACCCTATCGGAAATTGGGGTGTGACACCCCGAAGAAGGAGGGTCAGTACGGAATATGTACTGAGTATGTAAAGCAATAACAAGTAATAGCCATAGCTTAATTTAGAAGAGAAGAAATCACAATCAAGCTCATTACCTGCAGCCCTCGCTGGAGGAAACATAAATGTACCCATGGGGTCTTAGAACAATCCTTAAGTAAATAATGCGAGTGAACACACGTCCTTTAAGCACACACAATATAAACACAGAGCACACGAATTCTAGAATACACAATCTAAACATAGTATCACAATAGTCCCTTCGGACAGCCGCTTCCGGGCGTAGGAATGATGGCCCCTTTCGGGCATGCCGCTTCCGGCATAATAATAAGGATGGCCCCTTCGGGCATTGCCGCTTCCGGCATAATAATAACGATGGCCCCTTCGGGCATTGCCGCTGTCACGACCCAACCCCGTAGGCCGTGACTAGTGCCCGAGTTGGGCACCCAAACACACTCGTCAAATCCGAATCACACACAGCTGGCTTATGCATATATGAATATCAAACGCTGTCTCAAACACATCTCAAACCCAATCATATGTATATACATATATCGAAAGCCGACAAGGCTATCAGATGGCGCATTGGCCCAAAACATATAATATACAAACCCATCTGTACCGGATAGGCACATAACCCACATATACGTCTACATGTGCCTCTAAACGTACTAACGAGAATCATATGACGGGACAGTGGCCCCGCCGTACCCCCCGAACACACAAACACATATGCAACGAACGAGTATATACCAAAATGTAGGCTCCGGATAAAAGGAGCACTCCAACACAAACAGATAGGTCTCCTAAACCGGCGGATCGCCAAACGGGCGTCCGTACCGCGGGCATGAAACGCAGCCCCCGAAGAAAGGGGGTCGATTTAAATATGTACCGAGTATGCAAAGCGTAAAAATACGAGACAAATCTGAGTCACACTCGAAACAGAAGTACCGAAAGTAAGTACATTTCCAAAATGCCAAATGTTTATTTTCAAAATAGAAAGCATGCATAGGGCACAGAAAATATGGTCGCCCGCCTGTCGATGGCGCCATAACACAGCATAACACCAGAAGGTTTCAAATCTCCGTACAACCCCGAACATAACACATCATCACAACACATCATAAGCCATATCACAGCATAACTCCATAAACGGAACCCGGCCCTATGGCGAGGTCTCGGGACCGTAACACAAGATAACACCGGAGTATATCATAGTGCGCACGACAACATAACCGGCCCGGAACCGGTGAAAGATGTACCAACAACACGCACGAGCAGAGTCGTGAGTAACCATATGCATAAAATCGTTATCATAAGTTCAAAAAGTAAGTAAAGTGACCATACTTGGGAATCGGGAAAATCGTCATACCAAACTCTTTCAAACGTCATCAGAAAAGTACAAAGGAAGGTCGCGGGACCCACGGACGAGTGTCAACCCGAGCCGGGCCCGCCTATGGAAAACATACTCATCACACGTCATACAACCTCCCACAATGATATCGAGGCAATCCGAGCCCTTAGTCGAAAGTTACGATAGGTTCGTAGTTTCAACATCGTTTAAGAATAAAGCTCTTTTGAAAATCAAGTTTTTTTTTTTATGCAACTTTAAAATCAATTATTCCAACAACATCAAAACCAATATTTTCTCACATCAACATACGAGTACAAAAGACAAACGCGAATCATAGACATGCTCGGATTGTGAGAGTGGAATTTCCTCGAGGCTCGTATCGTAGCCTATATTCAACTAAGACATGCCAAAAGAAAGAAGAGTTAAGCTTTACATACCTCGCTCGCACACAACGCTAATCCAAATCAAACCTATATCTCGAATTCTCCAAGATCTACATAACATCAATAAATACCAACGTCAACCATAAGCAGTTAAGAGCTCATTTCCAAACTAACACATAATTCTATGGAAATTTGGGCAAGACACTTCCGAAAATAGACCAACCCCGAGAATTCAACTCGCCAAATTCAACAACACAACAACACCAACAATCATTCCAACAATATCCATAATCAATTCAAACACATTCGAACATTAATAATCCTTCTCCACACATTCCAACAATATTCCAATTATGCTCACTACAACTACATACATACAAACCAACATGTAGTCAAACTAACACATACTCAATTACCAATCCAAAACCATTCAAACAATATTCAAGAACTCTTCAAACAATTCACACAATATTTCCAACAATCCAACAAATACTCCAATCCACCCGAAATTGTTCCCAAACCCGAGAACCTCAACTCTAACACATTCCTCGATTTCAAATCATGATTTACTCCAACAATCCACACTCTAACCATGCCATTTCCATAAACATAAAAATTACACCAAATACACAAAATCTTCCAAATCAGCCCATAACACTTACCATACCAATTTGAGTCATTCAACTCTCATTTCCAACACAAAATCCACATAACAACAACAACCAAAATTCCAAGAAAACTAATTCATTTCTTGACACACATAAAGGCCATATTCGGCCAACACACCATAAATATATACTTCATGTTTTTTAATCATTTCAACACACTACAACAACCAAACATACTACATAAAACTTAGTTCATTCTTTAACATACAAGATTGTCCATTTTCGGCTACAACAACATCACACAACTTCCATGACTTCCATCCATTTCTACACTTCATAACAACATGCAAACACACTAAATACAATTAATCCATTACTACTACTACACAACACACCACACGGCTACAACACTAACATACCATATCTCATGAATTTCATCCATATTATCATACTACAACACACATAAACCTTCCATAACTCATAAAAACAAGATTAAACTTACCTTTCTTCACAACTCCTCAACTTGTCTAAAGTTGGCCAAGGATGAAAACGAGTAGTCCAACGCTTGAAACGACAACTCCACGTTATCAAGCACCCTCCAATTAGTAGATTTGCTTAGAAGAAATAATTTTGGGATGGCTTAATCTTGGTCTTGATTTTCCATAGCCATGGCCGAATACCATCTACCTCTCTCTTCTCTCTTTCTTTTTCTCCAAACTTCTTGAAAATTCTAGGAGGTAAAGATGATGGACTAAGATGACTAAGTCATCTTTTAATTTCAACTAATAGCCAACCATGTGGCCATGGCCCACTCCAAAAGTGGCCGGCCACATGGCCCCCTTTTTTTTTCAATAATTAGCAACTTCCACATATTCCATCTTTGGTCCCAAATTTTCTTAAATGCTCCATGCCAACAAACTCATGCACACTTAGGTCTTACAACACAATCGAAGGTCAAACGTCCCGACTTCGCACCCCGGAATGGTCCTGACCTTAACTTATCATAGTTAACCCGAATCGTCCCGTCGTTCAAAATACGGATGTAACATCCTTCCCCCCTTTGGAACATTCGTCCTCGATTGTTCAACTAGTCTTATAAGGTCGCATAAGGATCTCGGGAGAATTCCTGTTATTACCATAACACATAGTCGTACCTGCCAATCATACTCTTTCTCTCCTTCTTTATCTCATTGCCAGTTTCTCAAGTCATCTCCTTAACTTTAATTCGAACTCTTCTATCGCTCCTTGGCTTAGATTTCGTCTTTCAACTTTCCAACCACACATCATGCTGCAATCTTAGCTTCTCATTTGCCACTTACATCCGAACTTACAAGATCTCCGAAAACTTCCCGTGGGTCACCCATCCCGAATTTGCTCTCACCTCAAAGACACTTAACCTCTAACCCCAATGAAATACGATGCTTTACCTCCAGTATCATCGCGTCCATCCCATCACATGACTTTCATCACATAATCTGGAGTAAATTGAAGCCCTAACAGATTTCCAGACGCTCTCATAACACACTTACTACTTTAGCCCTCTCAAACCCTCGACACTAACTTCTCACCTATGGACATGCCTACTTCCCATTCCAGATACCCAAATTCCTTATGGCAACAGACATACCTTGATCGGCGTTATTTGCAAATACCCGACTATCGGCTTTCGGATCCCTACTTGCCGCTATCAACCAACATTCATACAACAAACACGCATACATCAGATTATTACAATAAGGGCTCATATACTTGGACCCGCATTCGATGCCGCCTCTGGATCCCGTCTACCTGCCAAAGCGTATATGCGGTTCGAAGGACCGCTAAAACTGGGGACTCGGTGAACAGACTCATCATATCATCATATATCACATCATATCGTCGTACGTCATCACATATCATATCATATCATCTCATATATCATATACGATCCATAATGGGACCCGGCGGTCAGAACGTGGTCGCCGCTCCATCTGGGCGCCACAACACATCATACTTCGGAAGATTGCATATCCCCAAACACATCATACCCCATACCAGATCATATATCATATCACAGCCTCACAGGGCTCCCAACATCAACAACAGTACGAAAATAATAAACATACCTCGTATGCCCAACTCAAACTGCACCTGTTACATTTTCTTGTTCACTTTCCCTTTTAATCTTCAACTTTACATCTCGATCGTACTTCAATACCTCACCCCGCATATGTCTTTCATACCTTTACTTACCTGCGTGCTTTGCAACTTCCAACATCGCTAGTCACTTTCTGCTATCAACGCCATTCTCCTGCTGAAATCAGAGGTTAGTAGAAAAAGAATTCATTTCCTATGGCTGGCTCTATCGCACGATCTAAGATCCAAAGAAAGGGAAACATCCTAAATGTCCTGTAGCCTCCTGTTTATAGATGTGGTGCACAACACACCGATAAACAAGACTCTACGAGACACGGCCTGTAGACATTCCGAGGACAAACCGCTCTGATACCACTTTGTCACGACCCAACCCCGTAGGCCGTGACTAGTGCCCGAGTTGGGCACCCAAACACACTCGTCAAATCCGAATCACACACAGCTGGCTTATGCATATATGAATATCAAACGCTGTCTCAAACACATCTCAAACCCAATCATATGTATATACATATATCGAAAGCCGACAAGGCTATCCCGGCGCATTCGCCCAAAACATATAATATACAAACACACACATCCGGATAGGCACATAACCCACATATACGTCTACGTGCCTCTAAACAAACTAACGAGAATCATATGACGGGACGGGCCCCGCCGTACCCCACACACACACACACACACACATATGCAACGAACGAGTATATACCAAAATGTAGGCTCGGATAAAGGAGCACTCCAACACGACAGATAGGTCTCCTAAACTCGGCGGATCGCCAACCGGGCGTCCGTACCGCGGCATGAAACGCGCCCCCGAAGAAAGGGGGTCGGCACGAAATATGTACCGAGTATGCAAAGCGTAAAATACAAGAACAAACCGAGTCACACTCGAAATGTAAGTACCGAAAGTAAGTACATTTCTAAAATGCCAAATGTTTATTTTCAAAATAGAAAGCATGCATAGGCACGTACGTAAAATATGGTCGCCCGCCCGTCGATGGAGCCATAACACGCATAACACCGAAGGTTTCAAATCTCCGTACAACCCCGAACATAACACATCATCACAACACATCATAAGCCATATCACAAGATAACTCCATAAACGAACCCGGCCCTATGGCGAGGTCTCGGAACCGTAACACAAGATAACACCGGAATATATCATAGTGCGCACGACAACATAACCGGCCCGGAACCGTGAAAGATGTACCAACAACACGCACGAGCGTAGTCGTGAGTAACCATATGCATAAAATCGTTATCATAAGTTCAAAAAGTAAGTAAAGTGACCATACTTGGGAATCGGGAAAATCGTCATACCAAACTCTTTCAAACGTCATCAGAAAAGTACAAAGGAAGGTCGCGGGACCCACGGACGAGTGTCAACCCGAGCCGGGCCCGCCTATGGAAAACATACTCATCACACGTCATACAACCTCCCACAATGATATCGAGGCAATCCGAGCCCTTAGTCGAAAGTTACGGCAGTTCGTAGTTTCAACATCGTTTAAGAATAAAGCTCTTTTGAAAATCAAGTTTTTTTTTTTATGCAACTTTAAAATCAATTATTCCAACAACATCAAAACCAATATTTTCTCACATCAACATACGAGTACCAAAAGACAAACGCGAATCATATACATGCTCGGATTGTGAGAGTGGAATTTCCTTGAGGCTCGTATCGTAGCCTATATTCAACTTAGACATGCCAAAAGAAAGAAGAGTTAAGCTTTACATACCTCGCTCGCACACAACGCTAATCCAAATCAAACCTATATCTCGAATTCTCCAAGATCTACATAACATCAATAAATACCAACGTCAACCATAAGCGATTAAGAGCTCATTTCCAAACTAACACATAATTCTATGGAAATTTGGGCAAAGCACTTCCCCGAAAATAGACCAACCCCGAGAATTCAACTCGGCCAAATTCAACAACACAACAACACCAACAATCATTCCAACAATATCCATAATCAATTCAAACACATTCGAACATTAATAATCCTTCTCCACACATTCCAACAATATTCCAATTATGCTCACTACAACTACATACATACAAACCAACATGTAGTCAAACTAACACATACTCAATTACCAATCGAAAACCATTCAAACAATATTCAAGAACTCTTCAAACAATTCACACAATATTTCCAACAATCCAACAAATACTCCAATCCACCCGAAATTGTTCCCAAACCCGAGAACCTCAACTCTAACACATTCCTCGATTTCAAATCATGATTTACTCCAACAATCCACACTCTAACCATGCCATTTCCATAAACATAAAAATTACACCAAATACACAAAATCTTCCAAATCAGCCCATAACACTTACCATACCAATTTGAGTCATTCAACTCTCATTTCCAACACAAAATCCACATAACAACAACAACCAAAATTCCAAGAAAACTAATTCATTTCTTGACACACATAAAGGCCATATTCGGCCAACACACCCATATATATATACTTCATGATTTTTATTCATTTCAACACACTACAACAACCAAACATACTACATAAAACTTAGTTCATTCTTTAACATACAAGATTGTCCATTTTCGGCTACAACAACATCACACAACCTCCATGACTTCCATCCATTTCTACACTTCATAACAACATGCAAACACACTAAATACAATTAATCCATTACTACTACTACACAACACACCACACGGCTACAACACTAACATACCATATCTCATGAATTTCATCCATATTATCATACTACAACACACATAAACCTTCCATAACTCATAAAAACAAGATTAAACTTACCTTTCTTCACAACTCCTCAACTTGTCTAAAGTTGGCCAAGGATGAAAACGAGTAGTCCAACGCTTGAAACGACAACTCCACGTTATCAAGCACCCTCCAATTAGTAGATTTGCTTAGAAGAAATAATTTTGGGATGGCTTAATCTTGGTCTTGATTTTTCATAGCCATGGCCGAATACCATCTACCTCTCTCTCTCTCTCTTTTTTTCTCCAAACTTCTTGAAAATTCTAGGAGGTAAAGATGATGGACTAAGATGACTATGTCATCTTTTAATTTCAACTAATAGCCAGCCATGTGGCCATGGCCCACTCCAAAAGTGGCCGGCCACATGGCCCCCTTTTTTTTCAATAATTAGCAACTTCTACATATTCCATCTTTGGTCCCAAATTTTCTTAAATGCTCCATGCCAACAAACTCATGCACACTTAGGTATTACAACACAATCGAAGGTCAAACGTCCCGACTTCGCACCCCGGAATGGTCCTGACCTTAACTTATCATAGTTAACCCGAATCGTCCCGTCGTTCAAAATACGGGATGTAACAGCCGCTTCCGGCATAATAATAAAGATGGCCCCTTCAGGCATGCTTCCGGCATAACAATAATCACGGCCCCTTCGGGCATAATAGTAATGATAATGTAAACATAAGTAGTAAGTGAAATGAAGTAGTAAAATCTCGCACCCCTTTCGGAGTGGTTTTGGAAAAATAGCTCACTCAGACATAAGCTGAGGCCATAGTGCTCCCGCACGTGAGCCGAGGCCATAGCACACTCGGTGATCGCGAGCCCACAGCTCGGCTCGCTCGTACACGGACCGAGGCCATAGCACACTCGTGCATAAGCCGAGGCCACCACACCCCCTTCCGTAGTGGTTTTAGAAAGTCTAAATATTAAAATCTCACACCCCGTCGGAGTGGTTTTAGAAAAATCGATTTTGTGTTTCTTTGTATAAAACTAGTTCTTTAAAAATCATCAAAGGGAACCACAAACGCGTTTCCGAAGCCATTTTTTGGAAAACCGAAGTAATAATTATATTAGGAACATTGTCACACCACCACGTACATTATAGAACATAATGAGGTAGCTAAACCACTCGGCCTTTGGTAGTCGGGTCCTACTCATGCAAGTTCTAAATGTTCGGAGTTCTTCCATCATTTCACACAATTTCTAATTCAATTCTACTGAATGAATAGTAGTTAATTTCAATCTCGAATTTCTAAGAAAGGAATTGTCCCCGAGGCACATATTCAAGCCTACTACGTCTAAGACATGCCAAAGAAAGAAAGTGAAGCATTACATACCTTTTCCGCCGTTTACGCTACTCCAAATCCCGCCTCCAAGTTCGCCAAAAGCTGCAATTTGGTCACATTTACCAAATATCAACCATAAGGCTTTAAGAATTCATTCTTAGCCAACACTTGTCTTAATTTTCCAAATAAATTCACTTATTTTCTGCCGAAATTTCGGCAGCACCTCCCCTGTAAATACACCGTCCCGAGAATTATGGCTCGGCCCAAATTCAACAACAATCCCAACAACACTTACAATACTCATAACGATTCCATATCACTCGAATCCTCCAACTTCAACAAACAATATCACCAACACACTTTTATCTTCCAAATTCATAAACTTCCTCAACAATATACATATTAGCAAAATTATATTTATAAATAAAGAAACAACACCAAGGTCATATTGGCTTTCAAATCCCCGTAACCATTCCAATCCCCAATTTAAACCATCAAATTCTCATTTTCATCCTAGAACACATATCAACAACGATCAAATTGCTACATAGAAATTTGTTCATTCATTTTTTTTTTCCTACACCACATGCATGCCACATGGCCAACAACACAACTTGCATATTTTCATTTATTCCATCCATTCCTTCACTCTACAACATATACAAATCATCCATAATATCAACAATAATTAAAATACTAAATAAAACAATTGAATTATTGCTCTTGCAAACCATCCATGCACACGGCCACCCCATACACTTCCATGACACATGAATTTCATTCATTTCCACACTTCACCACATGCACATACCATTCCAACATATAAAAAGAGAAATAAAACTCACCTTTTTCACTTAATTCTTCAACATGACCTAGGTGGAGAATTGCATGAACAAAGGCTTGGCTTGCCCCAACAATTGTTCCATGACGTTTAGCACCTTCCAAAGAGTGGAAAACATGGAAGAAAATAATTTTTTGTGAAGAATTTCTCATGGTCCATTTCCACCATGCTTGGCCGAATAGGCCCTCCTCTTTGTTCTTCATCTCTCTTTTTTTTCTCTTGCTTTGCCTTCAATTGAAAGATGAACAAATATGTATATATACATATAATTCTCATGCATGTGAGGGGCACATGCCCCTCTCTAGAAATTTCCCTAATTTCTCTAGAAAAGATGACTAAATTTTGTCATCTTTTTATTATTCCCTTTTCTTTTTCTTTTTCTTTTTCTTTTTCTTTCTTTTAGTCACATGGCCAATATGGCCTCTTTGGAGTTTTCATGAAACTTGGGTGAAATTCCCATTTTGCCCCTCGACTTTTCGCATTATTACCGTTTCGCCCCTAGCCTTCCACATTATTTCCATTAGCCATTTTGCAAATTCCTCTCGTTTACCCTTGGCCTTTCCCAATATTTCCATACTAATAATGTTCATAAGCAACATTCATAACCACTTTGGTGCATTAAAATAATTTTTGAAAATCGTCTCGCCCGTAACTTTCCACGACAGCCTTGAAATTTCCAAACGTACAAGATGCGGGCTATAACATATAGCCTTTTGATATGTATATACATTGTTGTTCAGGGTACGGCGGGGCCCTGTCCTGTCATATGATGTCGTTGTCACTCTTAGAGGTCTGTGGTCACATGTGTGGGTCTGTGTGTAGTTGTTGTTTCATTGTGTGGACATGACTTGTGTTTGGGCCGTATCCATTTGTAGTGGCAGCCTTGCCGGCTTTTGTGCGATATTAATTATTAAAGGTTGTAACTCTTCAGGAGATAGGCAGCTTTGACATGCATACGTCTTGTCTTTATACTTATATTAGTTCGTTCATGCTAATAGTGTGTAATTATAGGTAACAGGTGTATACGAGTGTCCAGCTCGGGCACTAGTCACGGCCTACGGGGTTGGGTCGTGACAACTAGACACGGCCTGTAGACATTCCGAGGACTAACCGCTCTGATACCACTTTTGTCACGACCCAGCCCCGTAGGCCGTGACTAGTGCCCGATCTGGGCGCTCGTACCCACCTAACATTCATACTCAGATCATGGCAAGTCAAATAGAAACGTATACATACAGAAAAGTGCGACTCCGCGTACACATATACATACATATATCATATATACAGACTGAGAATATACAGAACGCAAACATAACTGAACAGTGCTACCCACAACCCACGTTTATGTCTACAGGCCTCTAACAGTAATAACAGAATCATATGACGGGACAGGGCCCCGCCGTACCCTGAACAAATATACACAAATGTAACAAAAGACTGTACCAAAAATCTGGGCTCCGGGCAAGGGAGCTCTTCAGGATAGCTGAATAGGGATCCTAAGCTAGCGGCTCACCCAAACGTGTATCTGTACCTGCGCGGCATGAAACGCAGCCCCCGAAGAAAAGGGTCGCATACGAAATATGTACTGAGTATGTAAAGCAGTAACACAATAACTGAATCATACGGAAATAAAGAGGACGAAAAAGTAGTACAAGAACCGGATCTCATAAAACTTACCTTGAACGTAAATCATGCTTTTCAAAATCATTAATGGACCGAGTATCATAATTAAAGAAATCATCATGAACAAATGCATACATAACATGCCCCGCCCTCTAATGAGGGACGCGGTAAGTAAAATCATCATGTATATACATGTAACGTGCCCCGCCCTCTAGTGAGGGACGCGGTGAAAGGAATCATCATATGCCATCCTGGCCACCTCCCCGTCATCACATCATCGTCATATGTACACATATATATATATAATATGCCCCGGCCCTCTAGTGAGGGACGCGGTGAACAATGCAGTGGAATTGCACGAATACATGCCCTGGCCCGGGACGCAGTGAAAGAAATAGCAACAGCTCGCACGAGCAGAGTAGTGAGAAACCATATGCAATGTAAAACATACGATGTTTACCAAGACTCGAAAGAACAATACAGACGATAGATCATTTAAAGGAAATCAGACAATAGCCATAAATCATACCTTTCGGAGTTGCGACGAATTATGTCAAAGACAAAACCTTTGGGATCGTTGTACATGGCAAAATATATCATAGAACTCAATGGAATAATCAAAATGATCACTTTTTAATAATCGGAAGTTAGTCAAAAGTCGTTCTTGCATAACGCTCAAAATAAGTCAATTAAGTCAACGTGGAAAAATCTCGAAAATTGGGGGCCCACCTCGGGTCAAGTCGAAGTGGCGTACGTAAAATTACGAACATTAGGCTTTATGGAGCCACCTATGAAGGTCTCAAGGTAATTCGGTTCCATTTATGAGAGTTATAAATGTTTAAGCTATTTTTCCAACAAAACATAAAGTATCTAATTCAATTCCATTGAATGAAAAAGGGCCAAATCTAAGCTCGGATTCCTAGGAGTAGAGTCGTCCCCGAGGCTCGTATCAAAACCTATTATGCCTAGGACATGCCAAGAGAACAAAAGGTGAAGCTTTACATACCTTATACGTCTTCCTCGCTTGTCCAAACTCAAGTCCCGATTTCCTTAAAATCTACAAATGGTCATAGTTACCAAGCATTACTATAGGCCTTTTTGGAATGCAATCTTAACTCAATATTTGTCTACAGAAATTTGGGCAGCATTTCCCCTGTAAATACACCAACCCCGAGATTTCAACTTGGCCAATTGTCAACAACAACAACCACAGCAACATCAACCATTGACTAGAATCGCATACTAACATGAATAGTCATCTTTCTACATAAGGCGACAACTTCCAAACTAACTTTACATTTCCAAACCAATCTCAACGTTTCATGCTCATTTGCCCATCAAGATTATTCCAACATCATTTGGAGGCATTACATATGATTTTACATATTATTCGCAAAATATACAAACTTTCCACCGAAACCATAACTCATCCAAAACTTCCATTCTTCGACAAACACATTCATAATACATTATCATCTCTCCAAATTCATTAACAACAATCACATCTAGCACCTAAACAATTCATTTTCATAATTACATAACAACTATGTTAGAACACATACCTTCCCATAACAACATATATGCAATTCTAATGCCAACTTAAATCGTTAAACCTTTATTTACATTGTAAAGATCACAACAACACAACTAGTATGTTAAGCAAAATAAATCCATCATTGGTTCATTACTATATACCCCATGGCCCACATGCATTTCCAACTCCATCCAATTTCCATTCCACTTTCATTTCCAATATAAATTCCACAATAACCACAACTAAAATACAACATAAAGTTCAACTCATCCTAACTATACAACATAGCACCTACACGGCCACATGCACACCCACTTTGCAAACTTCCATATTTCTATCTATTCTACTCATTTCCATATACTACAACACAAACAAACCTTCATAACATAAATAGAAGGGATGGATTCTTACCTTTTCCTTCCAACTTCTTCACTTAACTCAAGTGTTGAATTGATGATACAAGGACTCAATCTTCCAAAACAACTACACCAAGTTGTAAAGGGACCTTGAATTAGTGGGAATATGACAAGAAAAGAATTTTTGGAAGAAGACTTTGAGGAGTTGATTTTCTATGGCCAAAGCCGTATGGCTTTTTTTTTTTGTTCTTGTTTGCTCTTGTTTCTCCTTCTTTTATTTTCTTGAATGTTCTTCACAATATGATGAACATATATAGCCCCCCTTGGTCAATGGTCACATGCTTAATTAAATTGGGCTTGGATTTTTTTTTCTTTTTTTTTTCCTCATGGCCGGCCACCCCATGGTGGATTGGGCCTCTCTCTTTTTATTTGATTTTTTTCCAAGCCCACTTACTTGTGGCCCATTTTGCAATTCATGAAACCATTGTTCACCTTTCCGATTTTACCCTTAACCTTCCGCTATATTTTCGCATCAATATTTTCATAAACAACTTATATATTGAACAAAATCAAAATATGGCCTTGTCTTTAACTTGTCACAATTATTTTCAAATTTCCCAAATATGCAAAAGTGCGGGATATAACAGATAGAGTTCACGATAGATGTCTTTGCCAGACACTCAGCCTATATCTATTCCTCCGTACAGAATGACACCTGCAGAATTGAAAGAATTGAAAGAGTAGCTGAGGTATTTATTAGAGAAGGGCTTTATTAGGCCCAGCACATCATCCTGGGGAGCGCCGATATTGTTCGTGAGAAAGAAAGATGGGTCGCTGCGGATATGTATTGATTACAGGCAGCTGAATGAGGTAACCATAAAGAATAAATACCCCCTCCCCAGGATTGATGATTTGTTTGACCAGTTGCAGGGTGCTAGATGTTTCTCGAAGATAGACCTGCGATCAGGCTACCACCAGGTGCGGGTACGAGAGTCAGATATTCCAAAGACAGCATTCAGGACCCGATATGGGCATTATGAATTCAGAGTGATGTCTTTTGGGCTGACTAATGCTCCAGCAGTATTTATGGACCTGATGAATTGGGTATTCAGACCGTTCTTAGATATGTTCGTGATTGTATTTATCGATGATATTCTGGTCTATTCCCGGTCAGAAGAGGAGCACGCAGATCATTTAAGGACGGTACTTGGCGTACTCCGGCACCAGCAATTGTATGCTAAATTTTCTAAATGTGAATTCTGGCTAACTTCAGTGGCATTCTTGGGGCATATTATTTGGACTGATGGCATCCGGGTGGATACCCAGAAGATTGAGGCCGTAAAGAATTGGCCTAGACCTACGACGCCAACTGAGGTACGTAGTTTTCTGGGGTTAGCCGGTTATTACAGGAGATTTGTGGAGAAGTTTGCTTCAATTTCAGCGCCTTTAACAAGGCTAACTCAGAAGGGAGCCAAGTTCCAGTGGACTGATGCTTGTGAACGAAGCTTCCAGTTGCTGAAAGAGAAGTTGACTACAGCTCCAGTTCTGACTCTTCTTTAGGGACCAGATGGGTATGTTATTTATTATGATGCTTTTGGTATTGGATTGGGGTGTGTATTAATGCAGCACGGTAGAGTTATAGCCTATGCTTCCGGCGGCTCGTAAACACGAAAGAAATTATCCTACTCATGATCTCGGAGCTAGCGGCGGTAATTCATGCTACAAGATATGGAGACACTATCTATATGGCATTCATGTTGATATTTATACAGATCACAAGAGCCTCCAGTATATCTTTAAGCAGAAGGAGCTAAATTTGAGGCAGAAGAGGTGGTTAGAGTTCTTTGAAAGACTATGATGTCGATATTCTATATCATCCTGGGAAGGCCAATGTTGTAGCAGATGCACTCAGCCGTAAGTCTATGGGCAGCCTGGCGGACGTGCCGTCGAAAAAGAAAGAAATGGTTCGTGAAATCCGTCAACTAGCTAGTCTTGGAGTCCGTTTGGCCGATTCTGGAGGCACCGGGATTTCTGTCCGAGAGATGGCCGAATCCTCTATTGTGGAAGAAGTAAAGCGACGTCGGTACGAGGATCCGTTCTAGCACAAGACGGAGACACGGCCTTGAAAAGGAGAAGACCCCATTCGGGATTACATCCGATGGAGTATTACTACAAAGGGGCAGATTATGTGTACCTGATATTGCTGGGCTGCGACGACAGGTTATGGGCGAGACACATTATGCCCGTTATTCTATTCATCCAGGGTCGACGAAGATGTATCATGACCTCAGATGCTTATACTGGTGGGATGGTATGAAAAAGGACATAGCAGAGTTTGTTTCTCAATGCCTAAATTGCCAGCAGGTTAAGATCGAGCATCAGAAGCCCGGTGGGTTATTGCAAGAGATGGAGATTCCAACTTGAAAGTGGGAGATAATTAATATGGACTTCATTACAAACTTACCTCGCACTCCACTTTAAGTATGACTCCATATGGGTTATCGTGGATAGGCTGACAAAATCAGCCCATTTCCTTCCAGTCAGGACTACTTATTCAGCTGAAGATTATGCCAGATTATATATTAAGGAGATAGTGAGACTTCACGGAGTTCCCATATCTATTATCTCTGACAGAGGTGCCCAGTTCACAGCTAACTTCTGAAGATCATTTCAGGAAGGATTGGTGACCCAGGTGAGTCTTAGCACAGCATTCCATCCTCAGTCTGACAGACAGGTCGAGCGTACTATTCAGCCGCTGGAAGATATGTTGCGGGCCAGTGTTATTGATTTCAGAGGTAACTGGGACGATTATTTGCCACTAGTTGAATTTGCTTATAATAATAGTTATCACTCCAGTATCCAGATGGCACCATATGAGGCTCTGTACAGCAGGAAATGCAGGTCACCGATTGGCTGGTTCGATGTTGGTGAAACTAAGTTAATTAGCCCAGATATGATCCTGCAAGCAGTTGATAAGGTGAAACTCATTCGGGAGCAGTTATTAGTGACCCAGTCGACGAAATCATATGCAGATAATCACCGTCGACACTTAGAGTTCCAGATTGGCGATTGGGTATTCCTGAAAGTGTCACCTATGAAAGGTGTTATGAGATTCGGCAAAAAGGAAAAGCTTAGTCCGAGATATATTGGGCCACATCAGATTGTTCGTAAAATAGGCAATGTTGCCTATGAATTAAACTTACCAGCTGATTTGGGAGCAGTGCATCCGGTATTCCATATGTCGCAAATGCATTGGTGATCCTTCGCAATATTTTTCATAGATGATATCCAGGTCACAGAGGAGCTATCCTACGAAGAACAGCCTATAGCCCTATTGGATCGTTAGGTGAGAAGGTTGCGTAATAAGGATGTGGCTTCCGTTAAGGTGCTATGGCGAAATAATAATCGGGAGAAAATGACCTGCGAAGCTGAGGAGGAGATGAAGAAGAAGTACCCTCACTTGTTTCTGGTGCCTGCAGGTAATTTGAACTCCTTAATTGGTTATGTTGATTGATGAATGAATTGTATGTGATAACCATAAAAGAACTCCCCGGTAATGCTTATAAGACCTGTAGGACTAGTTAACATTCGAGGACAAATGTTCTAAAGGGGGGAGGATGTTATATCCCGTATTTTATACATTGGGACAATCCGGGTTAACCATGATAAGTTAGGGACAAGACTATTCCGGGATACGAAGTCGAGATTTTTACCCATGATCTTGTTTTAGGACATAAGTCACTTATGCTTTTGTTGGCATGGAATATTAAGGGAAGTTGGGGGTTAAGAGTGAATTAAAGGAAAATTAATATTTCATGACCAAGGGGGCATGTGGCCGGCCACATGGGATGTGGGCCATGGCCACATGGAAGCCTAATATATGTATTAAAGATGACTAAGTCATCATATTCACCATCTTCATCACTTGGAAAAATCAAGAAACTTGGAGAAAAAAGGGACAAGGCCATTCGGCCATAGAAGCAAGAAATTGAAGACCCAAAAATCTTTATCAAAAAATCATATTCTTCTAGCAATTCCAACCATTGAAGGGTCCTTGTTAACGTGGAGTTCTTGTTGGAACAAATAACCCACTCGTTTTTATCAATTGTAACCCTAGCCAAGTTGTGGTGTTAAGGAGAAAAGGTAAGGTTTAATCTTGTTTTTCATATGTTATGAATGATGTGTGCATGTTGTAGTATGTAGAAATGAATTAACTTATGGAAATATGCATGGTTGAAGTTGAGCCATGCATGGCTTGTAAGCCGTGTAAGTGTGTGTTGTGTAGGAGTGGTAGATTAATTCTATTTAGCATGTTTGGTTGTTATAGTGTGGGAAATGGATGAAAATCATGAAATCATGGTGCTAATGTTGTGGCCGTGTGTGGTCGGGTTTGGCATGACTTGGTGAAGAAATTTATTTAGCATTTTGATTGTTGTTGTTATGAGTTCTATGATGAGAATAAGAGATTAATGACTCAAGTTGATATTGTAATTGATGTAGGACGCTTTGCAAGTTAATGTGATTTTTATGTAATTTTTACTTTTATGAGAATGACATTGTTAATGTGTGGATGGTTGGTGTAATTCATGAATTTGGGAGAAAGGAATATGGTTGTGTTGTTCTCGGGTTTGGGGGTAGTTTTCGGGTGAAGTGGTACCTTGATTGGGTTGTTTGAAATATTGTGTGAATTGTTCTTGAATATTGTTCGAATGGTTTCGGATTAGTAGTTAAACGTATGAGCGTTGATGTTGGTTTGAATGTAAGTAGTTGAATTGAATATAATGAATGTTGTTGAATTATGTAGAAAGGAGTTACTAATGTTAGAATGCGTTTTGAATCGATTGTTGATGTTATTAGAATGATTGTTGGTGTTGTTGTTGATGAATTTGGCCGAGTTGAATTCTCGGGGTTGTTGCATTTACAGAAAACGTCGCCCAAATTTCCGTAGAATTAAGTGCTAGTTTGGAAATGAACTCCTAAATGCCTATAGTTAACGTTGGTATTTAATGATGTTGTGTAGATCTTGAGGAGTTCGAGACTTAGGATTGGATTAGCCTTGAGAGCGGACGAGGTATGTAAAGCCTAACCTTTCTTTCTTTGGCATGTCTTAGTTGTAAATAGGCTATGACACGAGTCTCGAGGAAACTCCACTCTTACGATCCGAGCATGTCTACGATTCTTATTTACCTTTTAATGTCGGCCTTCTTAATGTAATGGTATTATCGGTCCTATGTCTTTGGTAATATTGGATTTCAAATGTTGCATAAAGATTTTGTTTTTAAAGGATTCTACGTCTAAAAATGGCCGTAACTTTCGTAGACAGAACCGGATCGCCTTGATATGCTCGTAGGAGATTCTATAGCGTATTATGACTAGACCTCCCATAGGCGGGCTCGGATTTGGTTGACGCTCGTCCGTGGGCCCCGCGACTTTCCTTCGTATAGTTCTGACGGCTTTTGAAAGAACTTAGTATGGCTTTCGTCCCGACCCCCGAGTATGGTTAGTCCACTTATCTGTTGAGTCTGTAATAATGATTTTTATGCATATGTTTACTCACGACTGCGCTCGTGCATTACGTCGTATCTTTTCGCCGAGTCTCGGGCCGGTTATGTGATCGTGCGCACTATGTTATATTCGGAGTATGATGCATCCGGTTCGCCGAGTCCCTCGTTAAAGGGCCGGGTACCGTGTATATTTGGTGTTATGATGTGTCGGTTGGCCGAGCCCCTGCTAGACCCGAGTACCGAGTATATTTGATGTTGTGATGTGTTATGTGATATGTCGGGTTTTGGAGATATGAAATCTTCTGGAGTATGATGTGTTATGGCGCCAATGACGGGTGGGCGACCATATTCCCTGAGCCCCATGCATGATTTGTTTTTTAAAAAAGCAAATATTCTGGTATTTTGGATATTGTACTTATTTCGTACTTGTTTTGATTCGGACTCGATTATGATATTTCTTTGTATCTCTTGCTTTGCATACTCGTACATATTAAAATACTGACCCCCTTTCTTCGGGGGCTGCGTTTCATGCCCGCAGGTACAGACGCTCATTTCGGTGACCCGCTAGCCTACGACACCTATTCAGCCGTCTGGAGTGCTCCCTTTGTTCTGGAGCCTATATTTTGGTATATACTCTTCCGTTGCATATGTATATATTTATTCAGGGGTACGACGGGGCCCTGTCCCGTCATATGATTCTGTAGTTCTGTTTAGAGGTCTGTAGACATACGTGTGGGTTGTGCCTATTACTGTACAGATGTGTTCGTACGTTTTATATTTTGGGCGGTCCCATTCGCCGTGGCAGCCTTGTCGGCTTGCATTTGTATGCATTTTGGGGCGCTGCGCCATATGATAGCCTTGCTGGCTTTTGTGATATATATGTACTTGTGATTGCGATAGTTTGAGACAGTGTCTGATATTTCTATATGTATAAGCTATCTGTATGCGATTCTGGTTAAGGAATATGTTTGGGTGCCCAGCTCGGGCACTAGTCACGGCCTACGAGGTTGGGTCGTGACATCTTGTATGAAATCAAAATGCTTATACATATCAGATACAATCCAAACGCCTTCTTTATTGTCTTTTCACTTCTACCTCTCATGACTAATAGTCCCCTAGGTTGATGAATTAATGGGGACATCGAAACTCATTAAGCCCCTTATGGAGTGTCCGACTATAACACACTGTTTTAGCCCTAGTCTTTCGCCATGACTATCTTCTTAATATCCTTGAAATTCTCCTTGCTCTAGGTTCCGAATTCCTGTTTATGTCTATACTATACCATATTATATTTGTCGGATGATAGCTTTGCTCTATCGCTTTATCGTCGTACGGTAAACTCATAACTCATGGCCACCTTTTTCTTTTCAACTCATTACTTCATATACCTTACTCGTTCTAACTTGGCATAGGATATTCGTAGGAGATGCATCTTCCCTAAATCATAACACGACTACTTCTTAAGCGCGCGTACTTTGTGATGCATTTCCTTCTCTTTCTATTCCCATTCTTATTCCTTTCCATTCCTTCCTCCTCAATTTATCTTGTTTCCTCCCGTTTTATAATCAATCCTTTATTCTTCACATGAGGAACCCTATTCTTAACTTAGTACCGCTTTTTCCTTTAGAATATACTACCTTTGTACAATCCATTCTTTGCTTCCAAAACTTATTCTGTTCATTCTGATCATCCCCTCTCATCCTTATTATGTTGATCCTTTTCCTAACAATCGTCCTATTTCGTTATTCATCTTTACGTAGTCTTGGTCTTTTACATCCGGCTAAAGATATCACTCGTGCTCTCGATTATACAAATCACAAACTACTACTACTTTGCCATATCACATTTCTACGATTCCTTTTTCAAGTTTGCTTGCTATCATTTTGTCATTGCGAAACCTCTATCTTTGGATTTTTCTAGCAAGGTCTTATAAGCTTTCTTATCTACTGCCCTATGGTTCGTTTCTTTGGTTTCACAGTTGCATTCATTCTTTATTCATATAGAACATGTCACATCTTTAGTTGTTTCCTCACTATACTTTACTTACATCGAATTACAGTTCTTGCCACGCTCTCATTATGTCTTGATCATAATCAACGCTATAGAGTGCCACTTCTTTACCTCGTTCACAAGCCTGCTCGTAAAATAGAATAAACCTTGCGAAGTAAGCATACTCAACCTGTTACTCTTTCTAATCAACCCTATTACACTTACCATATAAGTTGTTTTACCAATGGATTCACATTCGTTATAACCCTTCGTATTTCATACCCTTGCCTCAGTCATGCTGTTACTTTATTTTGCTAATAGACTTATCGTATCTTACTCGTGCTTATCCATCCAATCAATACTCCAGTATCGCACTCTATTGGAGTTACCATTCCTCTCCTATGCCGTGTTTTAATACTACCAGTCTCCCTAATTTACTCTAGCATTTCTCTTTACCGTATCAATATCGATCTTATAATTACCGTTACTATTAGTTCAATAGTATTTAACTCATCTCTTGTAGTTGTTAATGATACTCCCAACTTAATTTCGTCCTGCCATTACTTTTTGCACAACATCTTTTCCCGTTAGGACATATTACAAGCTTATATCTTATCTCCTTTAGATTCTAGGAAAATTTCGACGGAGTTTCCTCTATATTTCTTACTATCCCAAAATCTGCACGCAACAAATACCAACAATGCCTCACAGGGCCAATATATATGTATGACATATCTCGGCTACACAGGGCTCCCACTTTCAAGTAAAAGCACAAAGATGTCGAAACTTACCTCATATATCACACTTCGAGATGTACCTGATCCTTTAGCGATACCTTTGTTATCCCTTCCTATTTACTTTCCTTTCATCCTTGACTTTACATTTCAATCATACCTCAATATTCTTACCTTACTTGACACACATCTTTCGTACCGTTGCTTACCTTGTTCTGATTCATTCAATTTGTTTAGTTCACAAACTTATAACTGAACTTGTCATCAAGAGATACCTTTAGTCAATTCCCATGTTGTACTTATACCGACTTACCTCTATGACAACCAATCCATTATCATATAAATACATATTCCGATAACGTATCCTCAACGAAGGGGCTTACCTCTGTAACTTTCAATGTCATCAATCACTTTCTTCTGTCAATACCGTTCTTCTACTGCAATCAAGGGTTAGTATAAGGAATCTCATTTCCTATGGCTCAGCTCTATCGCACGATCTTAGAGATGAAAGAAGAGTAACCATCCTAAATTCCCTGTAGCCTCCTGTTTATAGATGTGGCGCGCAACACACCATAAACAAGACTCTACTAGACACGGCTCGTAGACACTTCCTAGGACTGAACTGCTCTAATACCACTTTTGTCACGACCCGACTAGGGGTCATGATGGGTACCCGGGGCTAACCACCGAGCACCGCTCGTACCATTACCCATCGTACACATCAAGCGTTCATTCATTAATCTTATACTCAAATCACAGGACAACCATTTTTCACTTTGAACATAATTACCTTTATATACATAAGCCCTTCGGCTATCAAAATAATATACATACAATAAGGACATCGTGAGACCATACTACCCACACATACGTATCTACGAGCCTCTACTAGAGTGCTAGACATAGGGACGGGACAGGACCCCACCGTGCCCAAAATACATATACACAAAACAATAAGCAATGGCACCTCCAGAATAATGGAGTTCTTTCAAGGCCTGCTAACAGCTCCTACGAGTCTGGATCTCCTCCCTATTTACCTGTGAACATGAACACAGCGTCCAAAGAAAACTGACGTCAGTACGAACATTGTACTGAGTATGTAAGGCATGAATGAAATGAACATAATAGAGAAATCATAAGACATAAGATGAAGACATAGACCGCTTAACCTTTAAAAGTGGATGCATTTCATACATATAACATATATAATCGTAGTACATATATCGTCATAGCACATACATCACCATATCATGTATATACCATCATCGTTAACCCGTGTTCGGGTAACCATCATACGCTGTCCACTAGTGGTGTCATGCCCGGCCCTCTAGGCTCGGTGTAATCATAAGCAGCCCGCCTTAGCGGTGACATGCCCGGCCATCTAGGCACGGTGGAATCGTATGCAGCCCGCCTTCGCAGTGACATGCCCGGCCATCTAGGCACGGTGGAATCACAAGCAGCCCGCCTTCGCGGTGACATGTCCGGCCATTTAGGCACGGTGGAATCGTATCATCATGTGCTCATCATAGACTTATCATTATCATACACCTCATAGACACATCATGACCTTATCATAAGCTTATCGTAACCTTATCATAAACTTAACATCATCATACATTTATTGTTAAAACATACATTAGAACTTGAAGGAAACTATAGCTATGTCGGGGTGACGTAAGGTCGTGAACCCCTGATTACATTATGGAGTGATCATAATCATCATATCTCACCTTGAAAGGACTACCATTTTAAGGTAAGTGTACACCATAAACAACATCAAGGGATCGTAAATAGGATCATTAACTTCATGGACATCATATCTTGCTTTAGAATCTCTAGGCTTAGACTTATCATCATTATTATCGTATTCATGACATATTTCTCATCTTTATCTCATAAGAAGCTCTTTATTAGTTCCGGAATGTAAGAAAGTCATGGAGAGGTAGGGAAAATAATATCATAGGAATCATATAAGGATCATTAGCTTCGTAGGAATGTCATATCATGAGCTTTAGGACTTCTAGACTTAGATTAATCATCAGTATTGTCATGCTCGTAACGTATCTCTTTTCTTTATCTTGTATGAAGCTCTTTATAATCGTAGACTCATAATTTTCGATATGTAGGAAAATCATGGAAAGATAGGAGGATTCATGCCATAGGAGTCATTCCTTAGAAAGAAGGGACTAGCCTTACATACCTCTTTCATTTAACAATTCCATCGCTTGATTGTTCTCCTTCAATGCTCACGTTTCTACCTTCAAGAGAATTCGCATTAACATTAGCTAATCGATTATATGAACGTGCTTACTAAAGCTAGAGAAAATTGGGCAGCATTTCCTAAGGTTATACAACTTTCCTCATATCATATATCAATTCCCAAACATCTGTAATAATATTCACAACATTATAACCAACAATCTTCATTCATCTACATTACCCACATTCCACAATTTCACTTCAATTCATCCATAATCATGGTCATAGTATACTAGTACGTTTTCTCACATATAATTATTTCTTAATATCATTTATAGCATAATCATAATCACAATATATCAAGGTTGACTCATGCTACTACTCAAAATCTCATTATTCTCATCTTTATAACCATTTTCTATCTCCTTTCATAATCTAAGTCTTTCAACCTCTTAATATCGTAAACAACATGGAATGATCATAAAACTTGCCTTAGATAGTGTGGGAATGAGCCTTGAGTGGAAAGACCTCAAGCCAAAACCCTAGACATGGAATTTCTTGACTTGGATCAACTTTGAAAATGAAGTTGATCCTTGCTCACTCTTGGATTCTCTGTTATATCCCGTGTTTTAGCATATTCGAAAAACTTGGAATTAACCTTGACTTGTAAGGAATAAGGTCATGTTTGGATTTTTTTCTTAATATGTGTATGCCGGTTATGAAAGTATGGATGTGGAGATATCGAGCGAGGCTAAGGACAAAATTGGAACTTTGAAAAATTGGTTTCATGAATTTCAAGTTTAGCCAACAATTGGGCTCAAAAAAAAAAAAAAAAAAAATTGAGGCCCAAGTCTTGAAGGTGGCCGGCCAACATGCCTTGTCCCAAGCCCATGGCATGTGATGGTCACATGACAAGTTAAATAAAGGGAATATACAATATATATATATATATATATATATATATTAGAAGCTTCAAGAAATGAAAAAAAGAAAAGAAAGAAAAAAAAAAAGAGCCATTCGGCCCAAGAGAGAAAGAAGAGAAAAGAAAGGAAAAAAAAAATTTCCAAGCCTTCAATCTTGGTTCAAAAATTGTAATTTTCCTATATTCCTACTAAGCTCAAGGTGCTCTTCAAAGTGGTATAATTATCTTGGCAAGGAAGTGCTTCTTTTGGCAAGTGGAAAGAAATTGGAAAAGGTAAGATTTTTACTTTTTATGTTGAAGGAATTATATATATGTTGTAGCATATGTAGAGTACATGAGAATCATGAAAGTGTTGCATGCATGTGATGGCCGTGTGGTGTGTGTTTGTGTTGTAGCCGTGGGTGTGTGTATGTTGTATATCTATGGTGAGTTGAATTTTGTGTTGTGTTCTAGTTGTGGTTATGGTGGAATTCATGTTGGAAATGAAGGTTGAATGAATTGGGTTGAATTTGGAAAAAGTAGGTGTTGGCCGTGTAGTAGGGAAAAATAGAAATGAAAATGAATTATTTTTGTTTGATATGTTAGTTGTGTTGTTATGATTCTTATGACATAAATGAAGGTTTAATGGTTTGAGTTGGAATTGAATTGGAATGTAGAAGATCATGTCACTTCAAAATGATTTTTGTGATATTATGGAAACTAAGTTGTTAAGATGTGAATTATGATTATAGTTGATGGAACTAGAAGATGAAAACATGCTATGAATAAGTATGCCAAAAATTAGAAGTGTTGGATGAATTATGGCTTTGGCGGAAAGTTTGTATATTTTGTATATCTTGAGTATATATTGTAGAAACGCTATGAAATGCTTCCGAATGGTATTGTAATGACCTTGATTAGTAATGAGTGAGAGCATGTTGGTGTTGATTTGAAAGTGTGAAGTCGAATTGGGAATTATTGCATTATGCCGGAAAGAAAGACTATTTGTGTTAATATGTGTTTTGTAGCGATTGTTGGTGTTGTTGATGTTGTTGTTGGGTTGGTTGTTGTCATTTAAGCCGAGTTTAATGCTCGGGGATGTTGGATTTATAGGGGAGATGCTGCCCAAATTCTTGTAGACAAATAAGGGCTAAGAATAAGCTCCCCAAAGGCATATGATTTACATTTGGTAACTTTGACCATTTGCAGATTCTGGACGAAACGGGATTTGAGTTTAAGCGAGCGTAAGACGTCCGTAAGGTATGTAAAGCCTATCTTTTCTTCTTTTGGCATGTCCTAGTCCTACTAGGTTAAGATCGGAACCTCGGGGATAATTCTGCTCTTGGAAATCCGAGTTTGATTTGCATACTATTCATTCGCCGCAATTGAACTATAATCCTTATATTTGATCAAAAGAATGTTTAAACCTTTGTAACTTTCGCAAATGTATTTGAATCGCTCCGAAACTCTTATAGATGACCTTAGGGAGCCTAATGTTTGTAATTTATGTCCGCCGCCTCGACTTGACCCGAGGTGGGCCCGCAAGTCCCGAGACTTCCCTTATTCGATTTGTTTGATCCATTTCCGTACGATATGAGAAGGAAGTGTTTGCCTATGACTCTAAGATCCGTTTGAAATGCCCTATAATGATATTTGAACGCTCGTTACTATGAATGACACTAAATTTTCCAAAAATGACCTACGATGTGTTTTTCGAAAAATTGATAATTTAAAAGTCCGTAACTTTGATATATTAATTCCGATTAACTCGATACTCATTTTGAGCCTTCGATCCTAATGTGTTCGTATATGAAATTATGTGTCGAGTCCGGAACTTACTTTTGATATGCATATGGTTTCGCACTACTCGCTCGTGCCAATGATTATGATTTCGTTCGCCGGTGCCCGGGCCGTTTTGTGATCGTGCGCTTTGTGACACATTCGGAAGTATGATGTGTTACGGTTTTCGAGACCTCGCCATAGGGCCGGTTACCGTTTATGGTGTTATGATGTGATATGGCATACGATATATTCTGATGATTTGATGTGTGTGATGTTATGATGTGTTCGGAGATGTACGGAGATTTGAAAACTTCTGGAGTATGATGTGTTGTGGCACCAGCGTCAGGGGGTGACCACGTTCCTGAGCTTTATGCATGACTTTTAATTGCATTCTGTACATTTGCATTCCGCACAGGTTTGATCTGTTACTTCTGTATTTGTTCGGTATCTTCTGACTCCAGTCATGATTTGGATTACCGTACCTCCTGCTTTACATACTCAGTACTTCTTGTGTATGACCCCCTTTCTTCGGGGGTTGCGTTTCATGCCCGCAGGTACAGACGTTCGATTGGGTGATCCTCCGGTTTAGGCTACCCATTCTGCTACTTTGGAGTGCTCCCCTCGATCCGGAGCCCACATTTGATATATATGTTTTGCTATGTATATTCTGTACATTTGTGACTGTTCGGGTACGGCGGGGCCCTGTCCCGTCATATGTTCGTATGTTCTGTTCTGTTTGTAGAGGCCTGTAGTCATATTTGTGGGTCATGGGTCCGGTTTGTTCGTATGTGATTTTGTTTTGCGCCCTTAAGCGGCCCCGCATGTTACTATGGCCGATATGGCCCACATGTTTGTATGTATGTGTGTGTCTGGGCGATGTGCATTCCGCCAGCTTTGATTTTGATATGATGATTTTGCACGGGCGACCGCTTAGGGTAGCATTCGTTTCAGTATTTGTGCGATGTCTGCTATCTGCTATCGGTATGAATAATGTCCTAATATGACAATTTGGTTCATAAGTTTGTTTGGGTGCCTAAGTAGGGCACCAGTCACGGCCCACGGAGCTGGGTCGTGACAAAAATGGTATCAGAGCGGTTTGTCCTGGAAATGTCTACAGCCCGTGTCTCGTAGAGTCTTGTTTATCGGTGTGTTGTGCACCACATCTATAAACAGGAGGCTACAGGACATCTAGGATGTTACCTTTTCTTTGGATCTTAGATCGTGCGATAGAGCCGTATTGTTAGGATGGTTCCTCCCAACGAATTGCTGTGTCTACAGCGAGGCTCCAAAAGAGCAACAGCGTCAGTATTTTGGGAAATTATTTCTGATCCTCTTCCTGCAGGTGATTGTAGATTGACAAAGAATGAAGAGGACGGCTTCTGACGATGGGGATGAGGGTGCTAAGAAAGCCCCTAGGATGTCACCAGGACCGAGTAGGCAGAGCCCCAGCTACTCGATTGAGACAGATCCTTCGGAGGATCCCACGGAGGACAGTTATGATACGGATCCGTCGGAGGACCCAGCTACAATTCCTCCAGAGTTTCTGACCCCTAGAGCAGCGGATTCCACGGAGGGTAGCTATGATACAGACCCCTCGGAGGATCCGGCGATGACCCCTCCAGAGTCTCTTACCTCCACGGAGGAGGATAGTTATGATACAGACCCATCAGAGCATTCTTCTGGGACAACGGAGGAAGAGACTTCCGGGGATATGCCAGTTGCTCCTGTGATGGAGCACCATGTTAGCCCGGCCACCTCGGAGAGTGCTACGGACTACTCCTGTCCTTTGTCCTGGTCATCAGTGAGCCAGGAATCGTCCGGTTATCTATACTCCTCCGATTCAGATGCGGGTAATAGCGGGAGCCAGATAGGTGGGGAGCAGACAGATGAGGATGATGATGGACATACTTCTCACGGCAGCTCCCCAGGTTAGACCCGAGATTGATCATTTATAAGTATATGAGTTTCCTAGAATTTCCTATGTGTGTGATTTTTGTAGAATATTATTCAATGACGGTAACGGAAAGTTTAAGAGGATTAAAGACCTAGCGGTTAAAAACAAGGGCGACTGAGGGGTCCCCGCCACCAGTATAAATCTAGAAACCCTGGATGAAAGTGAATATTGAAGATTCAGAAGGGCAATATGGTAATTGTATGGTTTGGATCGGGGCGGGACCCGCTACGAGAACTGTCTGAAAAATTACTAAGACCCCAATCTGCCCTAAATTGAGTGACAAAGGTCGTGTGGGGCAGTCGACGTAATTATATTAGCAATAACGCAACAAATGCCTTAAAGTTTCGAGGTTAAGCGTGCTGGGGCCAGAGCAATTCTGGGATGGGTGACCCCCTTGGGAAGTGTGCTAAGGTGATAAATGAAAGACGCATATCTATGGTATTGTAAATGAATTGGGGTAGGATGTAAGGTACATTGAGATGATATGTGAGATAGGACTAGCTACGAAAATATGGTTGAGGTAGGCTAAACGGAGCGTGGCAAATTAAAAGCGAAAGAAGGTGGAAGGTTGAGAGTGGGAAACGCCCTTATCTTAAGAAAAGGATATAGTTAAGTAAGATTTTACTCGATGTCCCCAGTCTATAAATTATTTGTGATGACAAGCAAATTGTGTAGGGAGGAATTGGGAGAAGGATTTAAATGAGAATTCGGAAACCTCGCAAATAGATATGCTGCAACCGTACTGTTGTGATAAGGCGATGATAAGAAGAAAAGGTTATGTGCATAGGTGTAAGAAAGTAAGAAAGGGGCCTAAAGGCTATTGTACACGGCAAGCAAAGTTCCGTAAGGATACAGACTTATTTGCTACAGCCGATTGGATGCTTTGATGAACGTTGACGGGGGAAATTTTCGTAAGTCACTGAAGCATTAATGGAAATGGTCTGGTTCTAATCATAATTCTGTCTGTTATACTTTTGCGCCTCTGATTTTGATGAAGCTCTGCCTATTATGCCTCTGTACTTCTGAATCTGATTACGTTTCTGTCTGATATGCTTCTATACGTCCGACTCTGATTCCAAATCTGTCTGATACTTCTCTGTACGTCTGATTCTGATCACGGATCTGTCTGGCATACTTCCATACGTCTGACTCTGACTCCGGATCTATCTGATATAGTTCAGTACGTCTGACCCTGATTATGGGTTTGTCCGACATACTCCAATACGATTGATTCTGATTACGAATCTGCTTGATATAACGTATGCTATGCTTCTGTACTTCTGATTCCGGATATGACTCCGTCTGACATCCGTCTGATTTTCTGGTTCTGATGCAGATTCTGTTCGCCATATATCTTATTTGAGATTGTACGAGCCATTAGACTAATAAGGATTCTGAATAACCCGAAAATGGTAGCGTCGGACGAGGATAAAAAGGAGTTAGGAAACGCATGCCCTTACAAGTGTTCGGATCAAATACGAGTATGTAGTTGGTAAGAGGGCCTCCCCGGAAACGTTTGTGAGACCTATAAGGCTGATTTAACATTCGAGGACGAATGTTCTAAAGGGGGGGAGGATGTTATATCCCGTGTTTTAGCATATTCGAAAAACTTGGAATTAACCTTGACTTG
Source organism: Lycium ferocissimum (assembly GCF_029784015.1). Lineage (NCBI taxonomy): Eukaryota > Viridiplantae > Streptophyta > Magnoliopsida > Solanales > Solanaceae > Lycium > Lycium ferocissimum. The sequence goes on from NW_026725941.1 coordinate 69,460, forward strand.
TAAGGAATAAGGTCATGTTTGGATTTTTCTTAATATGTGTATGCCGGTTATGGAAGTATGGATGTGGAGATATCGAGCGAGGCTAAGGACAAAATTGGAACTTTGAAAAATTGGTTTCATGAATTTCAAGTTTAGCCAACAATTGGGCTAAAAAAAAAAAAAAAAAAAGAAAATTGAGGCCCAAGTCTTGAAGGTGGCCGGCCAACATGCCTTGGCCCAAGCCCATGGCATGTGATGGTCACATGACAAGTTAAATAAGGGGGACAATATATATATATATATATATGCTCACCCCTTAGAAGCTTCAAGAAATTAAAAGAAAAGAAGAGAAAAAAAAAAAAAAAAGAGCCATTCGGCCCAAGAGAGAAAGAAGAGAAAAGAAAGGAAAAAAAAAATTTCCAAGCCTTCAATCTTGGTTCAAAAATTGTAATTTTCCTATATTCCTACTAAGCTCAAGGTGCTCTTCAAAGTGGTATAATTATCTTGGCAAGGAAGTGCTTCTTTTGGCAAGTGGAAAGAAATTGGAAAAGGTAAGATTTTTTACTTTTTATGTTGAAGGAATTATATATATGTTGTAGCATATGTAGAGTACATGAGAATCATGAAAGTGTTGCATGCATGTGATGGCCGTGTGGTGTGTGTTTGTGTTGTAGCCGTGGGTGTGTGTATGTTGTATATCTATGGTGAGTTGAATTTTGTGTTGTGTTCTAGTTGTGGTTATGGTGGAATTCATGTTGGAAATGAAGGTTGAATGAATTGGGTTGAATTTGGAAAAAGTAGGTGTTGGCCGTGTAGTAGGGAAAAATAGAAATGAAAATGAATTATTTTTGTTTGATATGTTAGTTGTGTTGTTATGATTCTTATGACATAAATGAAGGTTTAATGGTTTGAGTTGGAATTGAATTGGAATGTAGAAGATCATGTCACTTCAAAATGATTTTTGTGATATTATGGAAACTAAGTTGTTAAGATGTGAATTATGATTATAGTTGATGGAACTAGAAGATGAAAACATGCTATGAATAAGTATGCCAAAAATTAGAAGTGTTGGATGAATTATGGCTTTGGCGGAAAGTTTGTATATTTTGTATATCTTGAGTATATATTGTAGAAACGCTATGAAATGCTTCCGAATGGTATTGTAATGACCTTGATTAGTAATGAGTGAGAGCATGTTGGTGTTGATTTGAAAGTGTGAAGTCGAATTGGGAATTATTGCATTATGCGGAAAGAAAGACTATTTGTGTTAATATGTGTTTTGTAGCGATTGTTGGTGTTGTTGATGTTGTTGTTGGGTTGGTTGTTGTCATTTAAGCCGAGTTTAATGCTCGGGGATGTTGGATTTATAGGGGAGATGCTGCCCAAGTTCTTGTAGACAAATAAGGGCTAAGAATAAGCTCCCAAAGGCGTATGATTTACATTTGGTAACTTTGACCATTTGCAGATTTTGGGCGAAACGGGATTTGAGTTTAAGCGAGCATACGACGTTCGTAAGGTATGTAAAGCCTATCTTTTCTTCTTTTGGCATGTCCTAGTCCTACTAGGTTAAGATCGGAACCTCGGGGATAATTTCGCTCTTGGAAATCCGAGTTTGATTTGCATACTATTCATTCAGCGCAATTGAACTATAATCCTTATATTTGATCAAAAGAATGTTTAAACCTTTGTAACTTTCGCAAATGTATTTGAATCGCTCCGAAACTCTTATAGATGACCTTAGGGAGCCTAATGTTTGTAATTTATGTCCGCCGCCTCGACTTGACCCGAGGTGGGCCCGCAAGTCCCGAGACTTCCCTTATTTGATTTGTTTGATCCATTTCCGTACGATATGAGAAGGAAGTGTTTGCCTATGACTCTAAGATCCGTTTGAAATGCCCTATAATGTCGCTTGGACGCTCGTTACTATGAATGATACTAAATTTTCCAAAAATGACCTACGATGTGTTTTTGAAAAACTGATAAACTAAAAGTCCGTAACTTTGATATATTAGTTCTGATTAACTCGATACTTATTTTGAGCCTTCTGATCCTAATGTGTTCGTATATGAAATTATGTGTCGAGTCACGGAACTTACTTTTGATATGCATATGGTTTCTGCACTACTCTGCTCGTGCCAATGATTATGATTTCGTTCGCCGGTACCCGGGCCGATTTTGTGATCGTGCGCTTTGTGACACATTCGGCAGTATGATGTGCTACGGTTTCCGAGACCTCGCCATAGGGCCGGTTACCGTTTATGGTGTTATGATGTGATATGGCATCGATATATTCGATGATTTGATGTGTGTGATGTTATGATGTGTTCGGAGATGTACGGAGATTTGAAAACTTACGGAGTATGATGTGTTGTGGCACCGGCGTCGGGGGGTGACCACGTTCGAGCTTTATGCATGACTTTTAATTGCATTCTGTACATTTGCATTCCGCACAGGTTTGATCTGTTACTTCTGTATTTGTTCGGTATCTTCTGACTCCAGTCATGATTTGGATTACCGTACCTCCTGCTTTACATACTCAGTACTTCTTTCGTACTGACCCCCTTTCTTCGGGGGCTGCGTTTCATGCCCGCAGGTACAGACGTTCGATTGGGTGATCCTCCGGTTTAGGCTACCCATTCTGCTACTTTGGAGTGCTCCCTTCGATTCGGAGCCCATTTTGGATATATATGTTTTGCTATGTATATTCTACGTACATTTGCTACTGTTCGGGTACGGCGGGGCCCTTCCCGTCATATGTTCGTATGTTACGTTCGTTTGTAGAGGCTCGTAGTCATATTTGTGGGTCATGGGTCCGGTTTGTTCGTATGTGATTCTGTTTTGCGCCCTTAAGCGGCCCCGCATGTTACTATGGCCGATATGGCCCACATGTTTGTATGTATGTGTGTGTCTGGGCGATGTGCATTCCGCCAGCTTTGATTTTGATATGATGATTTTGCACGGGCGACCGCTTAGGGTAGCATTCGTTTCAGTATTTGTGCGATGTCTGCTATCTGCTATCGGTATGAATAATGTCTGTTGAATCTGGATATGTCCTAATATGACAATTTGGTTCGTAAGTTTGTTTGGGTGCCTAAGTAGGGCACCATATGCCTTGCCTTTCTTGGCAAACTTTCTTCTATTACCTCGAATGCCTTCGAAATCTCAATTAGGATCATCCAATGCTATTTCTTACTTATTGAAACATCGTATACTTCGTGACCCTCGTTAGTCTATCCACTGTGCATGAATGAAAATTTTTTCGAGGTGTAACAATAACACTAAAAATCTCTTTTTGCCCTAAGTTCTCCTTCCATCTAGGTCTATACCGTACCATCCCGTCACTATTCCATGCCCTTCCATCCACTATTAGTCCTTCCACCCGTTTAGCTCATTTACTCGCAATTCTTCCTAACTATGTGTTCGTGTTGAAGCCGTACATCAAGTTTTCCTAGTGTCCTACTACTTCTTGCTCTTAGTACAGAATTCTTACAGTTTACACTCTCTCCATGCTTCATTCATCGAGCCTTTATCCGTCTTTCTGACGCTACGGCCGAGTTGTCTTCCATACATGTTCCTTACATTTCATTCTACTCCCTCTATGACTGAATCTCTCGGCCTTTATCGGATTCTTGTCCCATGCCATTAATTTTCTAATCATTTGTGTCGTCCCATCATCCTCGTTCTTATCTCGATGATTGATTGGTTTCTTACAGCTAAATCGTTAAAGCATCCTGTGTACCCCTGGGGTTAAAGATTTCCAGTTACTTTACTCCTAAATGCTCTCCTCCTTTCCTCATATTATAACATTGACCCTAAAGTTCATAGAATATCCTTTTAGAGTTGTAGATCTGTTTGATTTCCAAATCATCTTTTAGGAGGGCTTTCTCCCTTTCCAAGGTGATTATGTCTGCTTGGCCGTGCGTTTAGTTCCTCGATTGCTTCTCAAGAACTGGGAATCCCCTAACATTGTTACCGAACCTGCTTATTCTTCCTCACTTCCCCTTCCTCTTCGTGGTTACTTCCTTTCAGTACTACTTACCAATATTTGTTCTCCTAATCGTTTATTTCCTGTCCGTGCTATCATACCCTATTCCTTTCACACACACCTACTCCCAAATTTTATCCAAATAGTCCCTTTTGTGCCCATCATCTCTCTTGGATGCTTCACTCACCCTCATTTCTCTCTCTCTCTCTTCTTTTCTCAAGTCATTCTAATCTCTTCTCTTCCTATATATACTCACTTTCTTCCTTTCTCCGATGTTATTGCATTAGGACCTTTCAACTTTAACCTGCAGTAAGAATAACATTAACCTACCTTGTAACATTCGTACCATTTTTGCCACTTGAACTTCGTTACCTTATTTGATTAATGCCTTCCATATACTGCAACATCGGTTCTTTGGGATACACATACCCATTGGTACAACCACATATGATATATCATACGCATACACATATATTTTCTAATGCCTTGCTCACAAGCACATCTGAATACTTTTCAAACCTATGCTAATCCTAAAACTGTGATGCGCCTCCCTTCTCTTTACCGATCTAGTCCACCTAATTCTTCACGATCTTTTAGAGTTTCTAACCACTCCGCATAGTCTATTTTCCCTTAGGCTACTCTAGCTTCTCATTTGTCTCTTATGTCTGAATTTATAGAACTTTTAGTACGCTTCCCCGGGGGTCACCCATCCTAGTATTTCTCTTACCCCAGCACGCTTAACCTTGAAACTCTGATAAAATCCGATGTGTTAGTGCTGATATAATTGCACCCACCTTACTGCATGACCTTCCTCACCTAATCTCGAGCAAGTTGAGGTCTTAACAGATTCAAAAACATTCTCATAACGCATCTCCCTCTGAATTAGAAAGGATCTCTTATTCTTGCGACTACACAATTACTACCTTGGCCTTTTTAATCCTCAATATCCAACTTTCACCTGTATGTATGACTACTTTACATCCTAGATTTCAAAATTCCCCATGGTGATGAAAATACCTTGGTCGCCGTTACTTATAAATACTTGGTTGTCAGCCTCTTTTGATTTTCGCTTGCCGCTATTAGGTTATAATCTGCAGCAAATGCACATACATAGGAAATTCTAATAAAGGCTCATATACCTGTAGTCGATCGGTCTCTAGTCTGATCTGGTGATCTATAAGGTGAAGTGTGCTTTTCATCATTGTCTACCCACCGTCTGCTCGTTTGGCCTTTATCGTCTCTCTCCTCCGAGTCTGAGGGATATGGATAATTGGGCAACTCCTGGTTTACTGACGGCCAGGATAGGGGGCTGGAGTAATCCGTAACACTTCGACGGGAAGGGCGGGCGACGGAGTGCTCTACCATAAGAAGCGGGTACAACCTCGGGGATCTCTCCTGCGGTGTCCCCGGACGAATACTCGACGAATCCGTGTCATGCTTGTCCTCTGAGGGGTCCTCCTCCCTGGGAGTAAAAAACTCTGGAGGAATCGTCGATGGGTCCTCCGAGGGATCCATCTCAATGGAACAACCGAGGTGTCACGACCTAACCCCGTAGGCCATGACTACTGCCCGAGCTGGGCACTCGTACACACCCATTAACCAAAATCGGCATACAAATAACTTATACATATACAAAGGTCAGACGTCGTCTCAAGCGCGCACATACAAACATATATATCTTGCCGGAAGCGAAAGGCATGTCATAATATACACAACATATCAAAACATATATACATGCAGCCGACAAGGCTGCCACGGCGAGTGGGACCGCCCAAAACATAAACCAAACAGACATAACCGAACAGTAACTACTCACAACCCACATATATGTCTACAGACCTCTAAGAGTGACAACGGAATCATATGGCGGGACAGGGCCCCGCCGTACCCCTGAATAAACATATACATATACAACGGAAGAGTCTGTACCAAAATATAGGCTCCGGAACAAAGGAGCACTCCAAGATAAGAAGTAGGTGTCCTAAGTCGGCGGATCACCAAAGTGAGCGTCCGTACCACGGGCATGAAACGCACCCCGAAGAAAGCGGGGTCGGTGCGAAATATGTCCGAGTATGCAAAGCATGAAATACGATAGAAGGGATCATAACCGGAACAAGAAGTACGGAAAATAAGTACAATATCCGAATACCAAAATATTTACTTTTGAAACACAAATCATGCATGGGGCTCAGGGAACATGGTCGCCACCCCGTCATTTGGCGCCATAACACATCATACTCCAGAAGATTTCATATCTCCGTAACCTGGCATATCTCCATAACACATTATAACGCCATAACACATCATAACACCAGAATATATACGGTACCCGGCCCTCTAGTGAGGAACTCGGTGAACCATAACACATCATACTCCGGAATATAACATAGTGTGCACGACGACATAACCGGCCCTGGACTCGGCGAAAGATGTAACAACCATATGCACGAGCAGAGTCGTGAGTAACCATATGCATAAAAATCATCATTACAGACTCAATAGATGAGTAGACTAACCATACTCGAGGGTCGGGATGATAGCCATAATAAGTTCTTTCAAAAGTCGTTAGAACTATACAAAGGAAAGTCTCGGGGACCACGGACAAGTATCAAACAAATCCGAGCCCGCCTATGAAAGTTAGAGCCATTATACGCTATGGAATCCTCTATGAACGTATCGAAGCGATCCGAGCCCATATATGAAAGTTAGGGACCTTATACGACATAGAACCCTTTAAGAACAAAAACTCTTTATGCAACATTTGAAATCCAATCATACCCAAGACATAAGGACCATAGTTCTACTACATTAAGAATGCCAACATTAAGAGGTGAATAAGAATCGTAGACATGCTCGGATCGTAAGAATAGAGTTACCCCGAGGCTCGTATCATAGCCTACTTACAACTAAGACATGCCAAAAGAAAGAAAGGTTAGGCTTTACATACCTTGAACTCTATCTAAATGTCCAACGTCTACTTCTCGAGCTCGTAGGTCTAAAATTAAAATAGCATAGGCCACAGTTAGATTATCCACATCACTTGCTAACCAATCCAAGTACGAATGAAATTTGACAAAATTTGGGAAGCATTTCCCCTGCAAACTTATTAATCCTCGAAATTCCAATTTAGCCAAACATCAATCAAAATACCAACAACAATAATGCCAACAATTTTATATCAAACTAGAATTAAATCCATCCTTAAATTACTTCCAAAATAGCCCAATATACATTCGGATGCCAATGCTTATATACACTTCTTTATTTCCGTATATCCATAGTATAACAACAACAACAACAACTACAGCCAATCCCATGATATTTCATTCCCACAAAACGTTCATAACAACCACCAAACGGTTCCCAAAATATCACCGCAAAACAACCACAAATATCATACCAAACAGTTCCAAAATATCGTCACAAACTAGCCACGAAAATTACATAAACTAGCCCCAAAATATTGTCACAAAACAGCCAAGAAAATCATGTAAAACGGCCCGAATATCGGCAAAAAAACGACCGTATACGCTTTGTATACAATATCTTTATACACTTTATTCTCCCAAATTCAAGAACAACAACTTATCAACAACAATATCAACAATTATTATGCATCATAACTTAGCTAATTCCATCCATTTAATCCACCTAAAACAGCCCCTTAATCCATAATTCAACAACAGCAACACAACAAACTATAACTCTATTCTTGTAATTATTCCTTAATCCAACTTAATAAAGAGAGGGATTTGAAGATTCATACATTGCTTTTATGAAATTAGCCAAATCTTCATCATTTTCTTGTCTTCAAACTCACTTCAACACCAAACAAAATTATAATCGCGCCTACGCGTTGCCCGGACCTCGGTTAGCATTTGGTTGCTTGAAATTTTGTGCAAAATCCTCAATTCCATGTGAGAATAAGAGCCCTTTTGGGGGCTGAAGTTTCTGGAAATTTTGGGACATTTTTGTGCTGAAAAAAATGAGGTTTCTGTCCCTTTAAAAAAAAATGCCAAAGTCGGTTTTCTTAGCAAGATCGATAGCTGCATCGCTGTACCGCAGAAATGCTGTTTCTGCGACGACAGTTCAGTTTGTAACGTCTATAATTATCTACTCCGATGTCCTATCAATGAACGGTTTGTTGCATTACAAACTAGACTCGACGAACTTCATTTTAGGATTTTAAAACACCTTAAAACTCCACATATACTATGAGATATGCGCCTCGAAAGTTGACTAAAAATTCTCCCAGCATTTCCCAGATTTTCATCGAACTTATTTTCTTCAATTTACTCGATCTCGAAATATTCCGAAACTCTCCATACATGATATTTATCACTTATTATACTAATAATGGTCATGTTCTCGTGTTTCAAAATACTCTTTCCCAATTACGACTTACGAGGTCGTAATTCACCCTTTTTCTTCGTTGTTACGGACTTTCCATGGCTTGTGCCTTTTAAAACATCATGGGACGTCTCCGACACTCCATTACTATGATGAGGTACATGTCATACTTATGATCTAAAAACGCGGGGTATAACACGAGGCTCCTCCGACTCGGTCCTGGAGCCTGGGGTTCTGGATCTACACTAGGGGCCTTCTTAGCACCCCCACTATCTGAAGCTGATCTCTCCATCTCTCGTCAGTCTGCACTTACCTGCAAAAAAAGGATCAGAAGCGATCTTTCCTAGACTCTGGCTCTATCGCATGATCTAAGATAGAAAGAAAGGTCAATGATTCCTAAATGCCCGGCAGCCTCACCGTTTATAAGTGTGGCCGGCTTCACACCCATGTCATGGACTCTCTGGGACACGGTCTGTAGACAATCCCTAGGATGAACTGCTCTGATACCACTTTTGTCATGACCCAAACCGATGGGCCATGACCAGTGCCCAAACTGGACACCCGTATACGAACCTGCTCGATATGATCAGGACCGAAGCGGAAACAATATGGCAATCAAAAAGCACGCCGTAAACTCATCAATCATACATCAAAAAGAACACATCTCTTGAGAAGCCACAGCTAACCAAACATAACAAAATATGCAAGCCGATAAGGCTGCCACTATGCACGGAAATATCCAAAATGAACTACATTTGCATAGCTGATCAAACCGTATATACGCAACCCACATATGTCTACAGACCTCTAAGAGTACAACAAAGCCTATGTCAAAGGATCTGTACCAAAACGACTCGAGCTCCGGAACACTAAAGCCCTCCAACAAGGATCTTTGAAGGCCAAAACAAGAGGATCACCAAGGCGAGGTTCGTACCTGTGGGCATGAAATGCAGCCCCAGAAGAAAGGGGGTCATTACTGTTAGAACCCGTATTTGGTGCATTGGGACAATCCGGATTAACTATGATAAGTTAGGGTCCAAACCATTCCGGGATACAAAGTCGAGACTTTTGACCTTCGATTTTATTTTGAGTCATAACTTGTGCATGAATTTGTTGGTATGGAATAATTAGGAAAATTTGGGACCAAAATTGGAATTTATGGAAGTTGAAAATCATGCAATTTTTCTTGCTTTGGCCGTGTAATGTGGGAGTTGGCCCACACAATTTGTGGACAATTTTAATTGGTCCAACACATGTGTGGGCCAAGGGACACATGTATGATTCACTTAGGGGCTTAAAAGATGACTTCTAAGTCATCTTTATTCATTCAACACTTAGAAAAAAAATCAAGAAAGTTGAAGAACAACAAGCTTGGCTCTCGGCCAAAGAGGGGAAAAACCAACTTCAATTTAAGCCATCCCAAAATTATTTCTTTGGTGCTAATCCACTAAGTTGAGGTTCCTAAGTAGCGTGGAGGTGTTATTCGGGTCATCCAACCATCCGTTGTATAGATCGCAAACCCTAGGCAAATTGTGGAGTTGAAGAAGAAAGGTGAGATTTAATTATGTTTCATGTGTTATAAAGGTTGTATGCATGTTGTAGTATGTTAAAATGGATAAAAATCATGAAATATAGTAAGTTGGAATCGAGGCCATGTGTGAGGTTTGGCATTGTGAGGTGTGTGTATGTTGTGTTGTGTTTAAGTGATGAATTAAGTTCTATGTAGTATGTTAATTGTTGTAGTGTGAAGAAATGAGTGAGAATTATCAATATGTGCATGTTGGTATGTTGGCCGAATGTAACCTCCCATGTGTGACGAAGAATGAATTAATATCGCTTAATGTTTTAGTTGTTGTCGTTATGAATTCTATGATGAGAATGAGAGTCTAATGACTCAAATTGATGTGGTAGTTATTGCGGACTGATTTGGAGGTTATTGTGCAGTTAATGTAATTTGTATATTGATGAGAATAGCATTGTTAGAATGCGAATTGTTGGTGCAAATCATGATTTGGAAATGAGGAATGTGTTATAGTTGAGGCTCTCGGGTTTGGGCAGTTTTCGGGTGAGTGGGAGTATTATTTGGAATGTTTGAAATGTTGTATGAATTACTTAGAATGTATTTGAATATTGTTGGTGTTAGAACCCGTATTTTTGTACATTGGAATAATCCGGATTAATTATGATAAGTTAAGGACAAAACTATTTCGGGATACAAAGTCGGGATTCTTGACCTTCAATTTTATTTTGAGATATAAGTTGTGTATGAATTTGTTGGTATGGAACAATTAGGAAAATTTGGGACCAAAAGTGATAAAATTGGAAGTTGAAAAATCATCCATTTTCCATAGTTGGCCATGTGAGTGGATTGAGGCACACAATTTTTGTGTCAACTTTTGAGTGGAACAACACATTAATGTGGGCCAAGGGACAACAATGCACTTCATATATTAGTTAAAAGATGACCACAAGTCTTCAATTGTATTTCCACACTTAGAAAAAAAGAGCAAAAGCTGAAAACCTCCATAGAGCTCTCGGCCAACTCAGAAAAATCACCCTCCATTTTTTAGCTCTTCCAAAATTATTCCATTGATGTAAACCCAGTATATTGAGGTCCCTAAGTAGCGTGGGCAGTTAGGAGTGATCAACTCATTATTTTCATCTTTTGAAACCTAACTATTAAGGAAATTGAAGAGAAAAAGTAAGAATTCATTATGTTTTATGTATTGTGAGGGTTGTATGCTTGTTGTAGTATGTTATAATGGAGGAAAATCATGAAATATGGAATGTTGGAAGTGAGTTGTGGGTGAGGTGTTTCTAGCCGTGTAGTGTGTGTGTGTGTGTTGGGTTGGTATTAAGAGTGATGAATTAATGTTTAGTTAGTATGTTATGATCATGGTAAGGTAAAGAACGTTTGAGAATTATCCATATATGTATATGTGTAGTGTTGGTCGAAATGGGTCATATTATATGACAATGAACGAATCGATATCGCTTAATGTTTTTGTCGATAGGTACGTTGTAGATTCTATGTTGAAATGAATGTCTAATGACTTAAATGGATGTTGTAGTTGTTGGGGACTGATTTGGAGATTATTGTACATTTAATGTAAATTATATATTGATGAGAATAGCATTGTTAGAATGTGAATTGTGGATACAAATCATGATTTGAAAATGAGGAATAAGTTGAAGTGAGGTTCTCGGTTAGGGGTTGTTTTTCGAATTTGAATTGGAGAAAATTTGGGTTGTCGGAAATGTTGTATGAATTGCTTAGGATGTCTTTAAATATTGTTGGTATGGGTTCGGGTTAGTAGGTGAATGTATAAGTGTCGATTTTGGCTTGAAGGTAAGTCGTTGAATTGAATTTATGTAAGTTGTTGAACAATGGAAAAGAAAGCTATTGTTGTTGTATTGCTTTCCGGATTGGTTGTTGATGTTGCTAGGTTGGTTATTGTTGTTATTGTTGATTGTTTTGGCCGAGTTAAATTCTCGGGGTGTCCTATTTACGGAAATGTTTGCCCAATTTACAGGAATTAAGGGCAAATTTGGAATATAAGGCCAAAAAGTCTTTAACTAATGTTGGCATTTTATGGCTTGTTTATAGATCGTGGGAAGCCCGAATCATAGGTTGGATTTAGCTTGAGTTTGGATAATTTTGGAGAGCGTTTGAGGTATGTAAAGTAACCTTTTCTTTTGGCATGCCTTAGTTAAAATGAAGCTATGATACGAGCCTCGAAACTGTTCTCGCAAATCCGAGCTTGTCTATGATTCGCATGTGTTTCCTTGGTATTCTTGTGCTCTATGCCATAACATTGATCCTTATATCCTTGGAATTCATAATTTGTAAGATTTCATGACTGATTTTGGTTTAAAGCTTATTCTTTAGCGATTCCAAAAAAGTTCAAACACCCATAACTTTCACGGAAAAGCTCGGATTGCTTTGAAATTTCGTAGGAGTTTGTATGATGTAGGATGAGTATGTTTTCCATGGCGGGCCCCGAATCGGGTCTACACCCGTCCGTGGGTCTCGCGATGCCCTTTATGTAATTTAGACAATTTTTGAAAGAAAATGTTGTAATGATTATTCCGATTTTAAATATGACTATTTTACTTACCTTTTGGTATATTTGCGAGATTTCGAAAGAGAACTTTTGACCATCGCTCCGATTACTATAAAATAGTTATTTTAACTACTTTATTGGGTTTGATAATACAGTTTGACACATAAGGACTGTCACGACCCGACTTGAGGGCCGCGACGAGCACCCGGTGCTAGCCCACCCGGGCACCCCTTTTTAAATGCCTCATACTTCACGATCTCGGTGAGCCGCGTCATTACATCATACTTTTCGTTCGTCATCATTAGCTCATCGGGCAATAACATATTTATATCATCAACAACATTTTGCCCTATACGGGGACATGCGCCAAAGGGAACAAAAAAACATCCCAAATATAGGGGCCCACAAGGCCAACATATCTAACCATATACCTAATGTCTACCCCAGCCCCCCAAAAAGGGGACATCATATCATTTATAGGGCGGGGGGGACCCCCCCCGTGCCCCTTAATATATAACAAAAGAAATATATACCCAAAAACCCCATTTTCCCAAGAAAAGGGGGCTCGCTTTTGAAAATCCCCGAGATGTTTAAAAAATGGATAAATTCCTCCCCGGCCACCGCGGCG